>NW_026599330.1:0-270926 GCF_023634085.1 Falco cherrug
AGAACTCGTTTCTGGCACCTTCCCCGGTGGAGTTGTGCATGGGATGTGTTTGGAACATTTTGTCACCAGCCGAGTCCAAAATTCAGCGATTCCCCATCTCAGCCCAGAAAGCAGGTAGAACAAGTTTTGTGGTGCCTTTCAGCTGCCTACCGGGGGTAGTGTAAAAACTACCAACAGAACTCGTTTCTGGCACCTTCCCCGGTGGAGTTGTGCATGGGGTGTGTTTGGAACATTTTGTCACCAGCCGAGTCCAAAATTCAGCGATTCCCCATCTCAGCCCAGAAAGCAGGTACAACAAGTTTTGTGGTGCCTTTCAGCTGCCTACCGGGGTAGTGTAAAAACTACCAACAGAACTCGTTTCTGGCACCTTCCCCGGTGGAGTTGTGCATGGGGTGTGTTTGGAACATTTTGTCACCAGCCGAGTCCAAAATTCAGCGATTCCCCATCTCAGCCCAGAAAGCAGGTAGAAAAACTTTTGTGGTGCCTTTCAGCTGCCTACCGGGGTAGTGTAAAAACTACCAACAGAACTCGTTTCTGGCACCTTCCCCGGTGGAGTTGTGCATGGGGTGTGTTTGGAACATTTTGTCACCAGCCGAGTCCAAAATTCAGCGATTCCCCATCTCAGCCCAGAAAGCAGGTAGAACAAGTTTTGTGGTGCCTTTCAGCTGCCTACCGGGGTAGTGTAAAAACTACCAACAGAACTCGTTTCTGGCACCTTCCCCGGTGGAGTTGTGCATGGGGTGTGTTTGGAACATTTTGTCAGCAGCCGAGTCCAAAATTCAGCGATTCCCCATCTCAGCCCAGAAAGCAGGTAGAACAAGTTTTGTGGTGCCTTTCAGCTGCCTACCGGGGTAGTGTAAAAACTACCAACAGAACTCGTTTCTGGCACCTTCCCCGGTGGAGTTGTGCATGGGGTGTGTTTGGAACATTTTGTCACCAGCCGAGTCCAAAATTCAGCGATTCCCCATCTCAGCCCAGAAAGCAGGTAGAACAAGTTTTGTGGTGCCTTTCAGCTGCCTACCGGGGGTAGTGTAAAAACTACCAACAGAACTCGTTTCTGGCACCTTCCCCGGTGGAGTTGTGCATGGGGTGTGTTTGGAACATTTTGTCACCAGCCGAGTCCAAAATTCAGCGATTCCCCATCTCAGCCCAGAAAGCAGGTAGAACAAGTTTTGTGGTGCCTTTCAGCTGCCTACCGGGGTAGTGTAAAAACTACCAACAGAACTCGTTTCTGGCACCTTCCCCGGTGGAGTTGTGCATGGGGTGTGTTTGGAACATTTTGTCAGCAGCCGAGTCCAAAATTCAGCGATTCCCCATCTCAGCCCAGAAAGCAGGTAGAACAAGTTTTGTGGTGCCTTTCAGCTGCCTACCGGGGTAGTGTAAAAACTACCAACAGAACTCGTTTCTGGCACCTTCCCCGGTGGAGTTGTGCATGGGGTGTGTTTGGAACATTTTGTCACCAGCCGAGTCCAAAATTCAGCGATTACCCATCTCAGCCCAGAAAGCAGGTAGAACAAGTTTTGTGGTGCCTTTCAGCTGCCTACCGGGGTAGTGTAAAAACTACCAACAGAACTCGTTTCTGGCACCTTCCCCGGTAGAGTTGTGCATGGGGTGTGTTTGGAACATTTTGTCACCAGCCGAGTCCAAAATTCAGCGATTCCCCATCTCAGCCCAGAAAGCAGGTAGAACAAGTTTTGTGGTGCCTTTCAGCTGCCTACCGGGGTAGTGTAAAAACTACCAACAGAACTCGTTTCTGGCACCTTCCCCGGTGGAGTTGTGCATGGGGTGTGTTTGGAACATTTTGTCAGCAGCCGAGTCCAAAATTCAGCCGTTCCCCATCTCAGCCCAGAAGGCAGGTAGAACAAGTTTTGTGGTGCCTTTCAGCTGCCTACCGGGGTAGTGTAAAAACTACCAACAGAACTCGTTTCTGGCACCTTCCCCGGTGGAGTTGTGCATGGGGTGTGTTTGGAACATTTTGTCACCAGCCGAGTCCAAAATTCAGCGATTCCCCATCTCAGCCCAGAAAGCAGGTAGAACAAGTTTTGTGGTGCCTTTCAGCTGCCTACCGGGGGTAGTGTAAAAACTACCAACAGAACTCGTTTCTGGCACCTTCCCCGGTGGAGTTGTGCATGGGGTGTGTTTGGAACATTTTGTCACCAGCCGAGTCCAAAATTCAGCGATTCCCCATCTCAGCCCAGAAAGCAGGTAGAACAAGTTTTGTGGTGCCTTTCAGCTGCCTACCGGGGTAGTGTAAAAACTACCAACAGAACTCGTTTCTGGCACCTTCCCCGGGTGGAGTTGTGCATGGGGTGTGTTTGGAACATATTGTCACCAGCCGAGTCCAAAATTCAGCGATTCCCCATCTCAGCCCAGAAAGCAGGTAGAACAAGTTTTGTGGTGCCTTTCAGCTGCCTACCGGGGTAGTGTAAAAACTACCAACAGAACTCGTTTCTGGCACCTTCCCCGGTGGAGTTGTGCATGGGGTGTGTTTGGAACATTTTGTCACCAGCCGAGTCCAAAATTCAGCGATTCCCCATCTCAGCCCAGAAAGCAGGTAGAACAAGTTTTTGTGGTGCCTTTCAGCTGCCTACCGGGGTAGTGTAAAAACTACCAACAGAACTCGTTTCTGGCACCTTCCCCGGTGGAGTTGTGCATGGGGTGTGTTTGGAACATTTTGTCACCAGCCGAGTCCAAAATTCAGCCGTTCCCCATCTCAGCCCAGAAAGCAGGTAGAACAAGTTTTGTGGTGCCTTTCAGCTGCCTACCGGGGTAGTGTAAAAACTACCAACAGAACTCGTTTCTGGCACCTTCCCCGGTGGAGTTGTGCATGGGGTGTGTTTGGAACATTTTGTCACCAGCCGAGTCCAAAATTCAGCGATTCCCCATCTCAGCCCAGAAAGCAGGTAGAACAAGTTTTGTGGTGCCTTTCAGCTGCCTACCGGGGTAGTGTAAAAACTACCAACAGAACTCGTTTCTGGCACCTTCCCCGGTGGAGTTGTGCATGGGGTGTGTTTGGAACATTTTGTCACCAGCCGAGTCCAAAATTCAGCGATTCCCCATCTCAGCCCAGAAAGCAGGTAGAACAAGTTTTGTGGTGCCTTTCAGCTGCCTACCGGGGTAGTGTAAAAACTACCAACAGAACTCGTTTCTGGCACCTTCCCCGGTGGAGTTGTGCATGGGGTGTGTTTGGAACATTTTGTCACCAGCCGAGTCCAAAATTCAGCGATTCCCCATCTCAGCCCAGAAAGCAGGTAGAACAAGTTTTGTGGTGCCTTTCAGCTGCCTACCGGGGGTAGTGTAAAAACTACCAACAGAACTCGTTTCTGGCACCTTCCCCGGTGGGAGTGTGCATGGGGTGTGTTTGGAACATTTTGTCACCAGCCGAGTCCAAAATTCAGCCGTTCCCCATCTCAGCCCAGAAAGCAGGTAGAACAAGTTTTGTGGTGCCTTTCAGCTGCCTACCGGGGTAGTGTAAAAACTACCAACAGAACTCGTTTCTGGCACCTTCCCCGGTGGAGTTGTGCATGGGGTGTGTTTGGAACATTTTGTTACCAGCCGAGTCCAAAATTCAGCCGTTCCCCATCTCAGCCCAGAAAGCAGGTAGAACAAGTTTTGTGGTGCCTTTCTCTTGCCTACCGGGGTACTGTAAAAAACTACCAACAGAACTCGTTTCTGGCACCTTCCCCGGTGGAGTTGTGCATGGGGTGTGTTTGGAAACATTTTGTTACCAGCCGAGTCCAAAATTCAGCCGTTCCCCATCTCAGCCCAGAAAGCAGGTAGAACAAGTTTTGTGGTGCCTTTCAGCTGCCTACCGGGGTAGTGTAAAAACTACCAACAGAACTCGTTTCTGGCACCTTCCCCGGTGGAGTTGTGCATGGGGTGTGTTTGGAACATTTTGTCACCAGCCGAGTCCAAAATTCAGCGATTCCCCATCTCAGCCAGAAAGCAGGTAGAACAAGTTTTGTGGTGCCTTTCAGCTGCCAACCGGGGTACTGTAAAAACTACCAACAGAACTCGTTTCTGGCACCTTCCCCAGTGGAGTTGTGCATGGGGTGTGTTTGGAACATTTTGTTACCAGCCGAGTCCAAAATTCAGCCGTTCCCCATCTCAGCCCAGAAAGCAGGTAGAACAAGTTTTGTGGTGCCTTTCAGCTGCCTACCGGGGTAGTGTAAAAACTACCAACAGAACTCGTTTCTGGCACCTTCCCCGGTGGAGTTGTGCATGGGGTGTGTTTGGAACATTTTGTCACCAGCCGAGTCCAAAATTCAGCCGTTCCCCATCTCAGCCCAGAAAGCAGGTAGAACAAGTTTTGTGGTGCCTTTCAGCTGCCTACCGGGGTAGTGTAAAAACTACCAACAGAACTCGTTTCTGGCACCTTCCCCGGTGGAGTTGTGCATGGGGTGTGTTTGGAACATTTTGTCAGCAGCCGAGTCCAAAATTCAGCCGTTCCCCATCTCAGCCCAGAAGGCAGGTAGAACAAGTTTTGTGGTGCCTTTCAGCTGCCTACCGGGGTAGTGTAAAAACTACCAACAGAACTCGTTTCTGGCACCTTCCCCGGTGGAGTTGTGCATGGCGTGTGTTTGGAACATTTTGTCACCAGCGAGTCCAAAATTCAGCGATTCCCCATCTCAGCCCAGAAAGCAGGTAGAACAAGTTTTGTGGTGCCTTTCAGCTGCCTACCGGGGTAGTGTAAAAACTACCAACAGAACTCGTTTCTGGCACCTTCCCCGGTGGAGTTGTGCATGGGGTGTGTTTGGAACATTTTGTCACCAGCCGAGTCCAAAATTCAGCGATTCCCCATCTCAGCCCAGAAAGCAGGTTAGAACAAGTTTTGTGGTGCCTTTCAGCTGCCTACCGGGGGGTAGTGTAAAAACTACCAACAGAACTCGTTTCTGGCACCTTCCCCGGTGGAGTTGTGCATGGGGTGTGTTTGGAACATTTTGTCACCAGCCGAGTCCAAAATTCAGCGATTCCCCATCTCAGCCCAGAAAGCAGGTAGAACAACTTTTGTGGTGCCTTTCAGCTGCCTACCGGGGTAGTGTAAAAACTACCAACAGAACTCGTTTCTGGCACCTTCCCGGTGGAGTTGTGCATGGGGTGTGTTTGGAACATTTTGTCAGCAGCCGAGTCCAAAAGTCAGCGATTCCCCATCTCAGCCCAGAAAGCAGGTAGAACAAGTTTTGTGGTGCCTTTCAGCTGCCTACCGGGGTAGTGTAAAAACTACCAACAGAACTCGTTTCTGGCACCTTCCCCGGTGGAGTTGTGCATGGGGTGTGTTTGGAACATTTTGTCACCAGCCGAGTCCAAAATTCAGCCGTTCCCCATCTCAGCCCAGAAAGCAGGTAGAACAAGTTTTGTGGTGCCTTTCAGCTGCCTACCGGGGTAGTGTAAAAACTACCAACAGAACTCGTTTCTGGCACCTTCCCCGGTGGAGTTGTGCATGGGGTGTGTTTGGAACATTTTGTCACCAGCCGAGTCCAAAATTCAGCGATTCCCCATCTCAGCCCAGAAAGCAGGTAGAACAAGTTTTGTGGTGCCTTTCAGCTGCCTACCGGGGTAGTGTAAAAACTACCAACAGAACTCGTTTCTGGCACCTTCCCCGGTGGAGTTGTGCATGGGGTGTGTTTGGAACATTTTGTCACCAGCCGAGTCCAAAATTCAGCGATTCCCCATCTCAGCCCAGAAAGCAGGTAGAACAAGTTTTGTGGTGCCTTTCAGCTGCCTACCGGGGTAGTGTAAAAACTACCAACAGAACTCGTTTCTGGCACCTTCCCCGGTGGAGTTGTGCATGGGGTGTGTTTGGAACATTTTGTCACCAGCCGAGTCCAAAATTCAGCGATTCCCCATCTCAGCCCAGAAAGCAGGTAGAACAAGTTTTGTGGTGCCTTTCAGCTGCCTACCGGGGTAGTGTAAAAACTACCAACAGAACTCGTTTCTGGCACCTTCCCCGGTGGAGTTGTGCATGGGGTGTGTTTGGAACATTTTGTCACCAGCCGAGTCCAAAATTCAGCCGTTCCCCATCTCAGCCCAGAAAGCAGGTAGAACAAGTTTTGTGGTGCCTTTCAGCTGCCTACCGGGGTAGTGTAAAAACTACCAACAGAACTCGTTTCTGGCACCTTCCCCGGTGGAGTTGTGCATGGGGTGTGTTTGGAACATTTTGTTACCAGCCGAGTCCAAAATTCAGCCGTTCCCCATCTCAGCCCAGAAAGCAGGTAGAACAAGTTTTGTGGTGCCTTTCTCTTGCCTACCGGGGTACTGTAAAAACTACCAACAGAACTCGTTTCTGGCACCTTCCCCGGTGGAGTTGTGCATGGGGTGTGTTTGGAACATTTTGTTACCAGCCGAGTCCAAAATTCAGCCGTTCCCCATCTCAGCCCAGAAAGCAGGTAGAACAAGTTTTGTGGTGCCTTTCAGCTGCCTACCGGGGTAGTGTAAAAACTACCAACAGAACTCGTTTCTGGCACCTTCCCCGGTGGAGTTGTGCATGGGGTGTGTTTGGAACATTTTGTCACCAGCCGAGTCCAAAATTCAGCGATTCCCCATCTCAGCCCAGAAAGCAGGTAGAACAAGTTTTGTGGTGCCTTTCAGCTGCCAACCGGGGTACTGTAAAAACTACCAACAGAACTCGTTTCTGGCACCTTCCCCAGTGGAGTTGTGCATGGGGTGTGTTTGGAACATTTTGTTACCAGCCGAGTCCAAAATTCAGCCGTTCCCCATCTCAGCCCAGAAAGCAGGTAGAACAAGTTTTGTGGTGCCTTTCAGCTGCCTACCGGGGTAGTGTAAAAACTACCAACAGAACTCGTTTCTGGCACCTTCCCCGGTGGAGTTGTGCATGGGGTGTGTTTGGAACATTTTGTCACCAGCCGAGTCCAAAATTCAGCCGTTCCCCATCTCAGCCCAGAAAGCAGGTAGAACAAGTTTTGTGGTGCCTTTCAGCTGCCTACCGGGGTAGTGTAAAAACTACCAACAGAACTCGTTTCTGGCACCTTCCCCGGTGGAGTTGTGCATGGGGTGTGTTTGGAACATTTTGTCACCAGCCGAGTCCAAAATTCAGCCGTTCCCCATCTCAGCCCAGAAAGCAGGTAGAACAAGTTTTGTGGTGCCTTTCAGCTGCCTACCGGGGTAGTGTAAAAACTACCAACAGAACTCGTTTCTGGCACCTTCCCCGGTGGAGTTGTGCATGGGGTGTGTTTGGAACATTTTGTCACCAGCCGAGTCCAAAATTCAGCGATTCCCCATCTCAGCCCAGAAAGCAGGTAGAACAAGTTTTGTGGTGCCTTTCAGCTGCCTACCGGGGTAGTGTAAAAACTACCAACAGAACTCGTTTCTGGCACCTTCCCCGGTGGAGTTGTGCATGGGGTGTGTTTGGAACATTTTGTCACCAGCCGAGTCCAAAACTCAGCGATTCCCCATCTCAGCCCAGAAAGCAGGTACAACAAGTTTTGTGGTGCCTTTCTCTTGCCTACCGGGGTAGTGTAAAAACTACCAACAGAACTCGTTTCTGGCACCTTCCCCGGCGGAGTTGTGCATGGGGTGTGTTTGGAACATTTTGTCACCAGCCGAGTCCAAAATTCAGCGATTCCCCATCTCAGCCCAGAAAGCAGGTAGAACAAGTTTTGTGGTGCCTTTCAGCTGCCTACCGGGGTAGTGTAAAAACTACCAACAGAACTCGTTTCTGGCACCTTCCCCGGTGGAGGTGTGCATGGGGTGTGTTTGGAACATTTTGTCACCAGCCGAGTCCAAAATTCAGCGATTCCCCATCTCAGCCCAGAAAGCAGGTAGAAAAACTTTTGTGGTGCCTTTCAGCTGCCTACCGGGGTAGTGTAAAAACTACCAACAGAACTCGTTTCTGGCACCTTCCCCGGTGGAGTTGTGCATGGGGTGTGTTTGGAACATTTTGTCACCAGCCGAGTCCAAAATTCAGCGATTCCCCATCTCAGCCCAGAAAGCAGGTAGAACAAGTTTTGTGGTGCCTTTCAGCTGCCTACCGGGGTAGTGTAAAAACTACCAACAGAACTCGTTTCTGGCACCTTCCCCGGTGGAGTTGTGCATGGGGTGTGTTTGGAACATTTTGTCACCAGCCGAGTCCAAAATTCAGCTGATCCCCATCTCAGCCCAGAAAGCAGGTAGAACAAGTTTTGTGGTGCCTTTCAGCTGCCTACCGGGGTAGTGTAAAAACTACCAACAGAACTCGTTTCTGGCACCTTCCCCGGTGGAGTTGTGCATGGGGTGTGTTTGGAACATTTTGTCACCAGCCGAGTCCAAAATTCAGCGATTCCCCATCTCAGCCCAGAAAGCAGGTAGAACAAGTTTTGTGGTGCCTTTCAGCTGCCTACCGGGGTAGTGTAAAAACTACCAACAGAACTCGTTTCTGGCACCTTCCCCGGTGGAGTTGTGCATGGGGTGTGTTTGGAACATTTTGTCACCAGCCGAGTCCAAAATTCAGCGATTCCCCATCTCAGCCCAGAAAGCAGGTAGAACAAGTTTTGTGGTGCCTTTCAGCTGCCTACCGGGGTAGTGTAAAAACTACCAACAGAACTCGTTTCTGGCACCTTCCCCGGTGGAGTTGTGCATGGGGTGTGTTTGGAACATTTTGTCACCAGCCGAGTCCAAAATTCAGCTATTCCCCATCTCAGCCCAGAAAGCAGGTAGAACAAGTTTTGTGGTGCCTTTCAGCTGCCTACCGGGGTAGTGTAAAAACTACCAACAGAACTCGTTTCTGGCACCTTCCCCGGTGGAGTTGTGCATGGGGTGTGTTTGGAACATTTTGTCAGCAGCCGAGTCCAAAATTCAGCCGTTCCCCATCTCAGCCCAGAAAGCAGGTAGAACAAGTTTTGTGGTGCCTTTCAGCTGCCTACCGGGGTAGTGTAAAAACTACCAACAGAACTCGTTTCTGGCACCTTCCCCGGTGGAGTTGTGCATGGGGTGTGTTTGGAACATTTTGTCACCAGCCGAGTCCAAAATTCAGCGATTCCCCATCTCAGCCCAGAAAGCAGGTAGAACAAGTTTTGTGGTGCCTTTCAGCTGCCTACCGGGGTAGTGTAAAAACTACCAACAGAACTCGTTTCTGGCACCTTCCCCGGTGGAGTTGTGCATGGGGTGTGTTTGGAACATTTTGTCACCAGCCGAGTCCAAAATTCAGCGATTCCCCATCTCAGCCCAGAAAGCAGGTAGAACAAGTTTTGTGGTGCCTTTCAGCTGCCTACCGGGGTAGTGTAAAAACTACCAACAGAACTCGTTTCTGGCACCTTCCCCGGTGGAGTTGTGCATGGGGTGTGTTTGGAACATTTTGTCACCAGCCGAGTCCAAAATTCAGCGATTCCCCATCTCAGCCCAGAAAGCAGGTAGAACAAGTTTTGTGGTGCCTTTCAGCTGCCTACCGGGGTAGTGTAAAAACTACCAACAGAACTCGTTTCTGGCACCTTCCCCGGTGGAGTTGTGCATGGGGTGTGTTTGGAACATTTTGTCACCAGCCGAGTCCAAAATTCAGCCGTTCCCCATCTCAGCCCAGAAAGCAGGTAGAACAAGTTTTGTGGTGCCTTTCAGCTGCCTACCGGGGTAGTGTAAAAACTACCAACAGAACTCGTTTCTGGCACCTTCCCCGGTGGAGTTGTGCATGGGGTGTGTTTGGAACATTTTGTTACCAGCCGAGTCCAAAATTCAGCCGTTCCCCATCTCAGCCCAGAAAGCAGGTAGAACAACTTTTGTGGTGCCTTTCTCTTGCCTACCGGGGTACTGTAAAAACTACCAACAGAACTCCTTTCTGGCACCTTCCCCGGTGGAGTTGTGCATGGGGTGTGTTTGGAACATTTTGTTACCAGCCGAGTCCAAAATTCAGCCGTTCCCCATCTCAGCCCAGAAAGCAGGTAGAACAAGTTTTGTGGTGCCTTTCAGCTGCCTACCGGGGTAGTGTAAAAACTACCAACAGAACTCGTTTCTGGCACCTTCCCCGGTGGAGTTGTGCATGGGGTGTGTTTGGAACATATTGTCACCAGCCGAGTCCAAAATTCAGCGATTCCCCATCTCAGCCCAGAAAGCAGGTAGAACAAGTTTTGTGGTGCCTTTCTCTTGCCTACCGGGGTAGTGTAAAAACTACCAACAGAACTCGTTTCTGGCACCTTCCCCGGTGGAGTTGTGCATGGGGTGTGTTTGGAACATTTTGTCACCAGCCGAGTCCAAAATTCAGCGATTCCCCATCTCAGCCCAGAAAGCAGGTAGAAAAACTTTTGTGGTGCCTTTCAGCTGCCTACCGGGGTAGTGTAAAAACTACCAACAGAACTCGTTTCTGGCACCTTCCCCGGTGGAGTTGTGCATGGGGTGTGTTTGGAACATTTTGTCACCAGCCGAGTCCAAAATTCAGCGATTCCCCATCTCAGCCCAGAAAGCAGGTAGAACAAGTTTTGTGGTGCCTTTCAGCTGCCTACCGGGGTAGTGTAAAAACTACCAACAGAACTCGTTTCTGGCACCTTCCCCGGTGGAGTTGTGCATGGGGTGTGTTTGGAACATTTTGTCACCAGCCGAGTCCAAAATTCAGCGATTCCCCATCTCAGCCCAGAAAGCAGGTAGAACAAGTTTTGTGGTGCCTTTCAGCTGCCTACCGGGGTAGTGTAAAAACTACCAAGAGAACTCGTTTCTGGCACCTTCCCCGGTGGAGTTGTGCATGGGGTGTGTTTGGAACATTTTGTCACCAGCCGAGTCCAAAATTCAGCGATTCCCCATCTCAGCCCAGAAAGCAGGTAGAACAAGTTTTGTGGTGCCTTTCAGCTGCCTACCGGGGTAGTGTAAAAACTACCAACAGAACTCGTTTCTGGCACCTTCCCCGGTGGAGTTGTGCATGGGGTGTGTTTGGAACATTTTGTCACCAGCCGAGTCCAAAATTCAGCGATTCCCCATCTCAGCCCAGAAGGCAGGTAGAACAAGTTTTGTGGTGCCTTTCAGCTGCCTACCGGGGTAGTGTAAAAACTACCAACAGAACTCGTTTCTGGCACCTTCCCCGGTGGAGTTGTGCATGGGGTGTGTTTGGAACATTTTGTCACCAGCCGAGTCCAAAATTCAGCTATTCCCCATCTCAGCCCAGAAAGCAGGTAGAACAAGTTTTGTGGTGCCTTTCAGCTGCCTACCGGGGTAGTGTAAAAACTACCAACAGAACTCGTTTCTGGCACCTTCCCCGGTGGAGTTGTGCATGGGGTGTGTTTGGAACATTTTGTCACCAGCCGAGTCCAAAGTAGAGCCGTTCCCCATCTCAGCCCAGAAAGCACGTAGAACAAGTTTTGTGGTGCCTTTCAGCTGCCTACCGGGGTAGTGTAAAAACTACCAACAGAACTCGTTTCTGGCACCTTCCCCGGTGGAGGTGTGCATGGGGTGTGTTTGGAACATTTTGTCACCAGCCGAGTCCAAAATTCAGCCGTTCCCCATCTCAGCCCAGAAAGCAGGTAGAACAAGTTTTGTGGTGCCTTTCAGCTGCCTACCGGGGTACTGTAAAAACTACCAACAGAACTCGTTTCTGGCACCTTCCCCGGTGGAGTTGTGCATGGGGTGTGTTTGGAACATTTTGTCACCAGCCGAGTCCAAAGTAGAGCCGTTCCCCATCTCAGCCCAGAAAGCACGTAGAACAAGTTTTGTGGTGCCTTTCAGCTGCCTACCGGGGTAGTGTAAAAACTACCAACAGAACTCGTTTCTGGCACCTTCCCCGGTGGAGTTGTGCATGGGGTGTGTTTGGAACATTTTGTCACCAGCTGAGTCCAAAATTCAGCGATTCCCCATCTCAGCCCAGAAAGCAGGTAGAACAAGTTTTGTGGTGCCTTTCAGCTGCCTACCGGGGTAGTGTAAGAACTACCAACAGAACTCGTTTCTGGCACCTTCCCCGGTGGAGGTGTGCATGGGGTGTGTTTGGAACATTTTGTCACCAGCCGAGTCCAAAATTCAGCCATTCCCCATCTCAGCCCAGAAAGCAGGTAGAACAAGTTTTGTGGTGCCTTTCAGCTGCCTACCGGGGTACTGTAAAAACTACCAACAGAACTCGTTTTTGGCACCTTCCCCGGTGGAGTTGTGCATGGGGTGTGTTTGGAACATTTTGTTACCAGCCGAGTCCAAAATTCAGCCGTTCCCCATCTCTAGCCCAGGAAGCAGATAGAACCAGTTTTGTGGTGCCTTTCAGCTGCCTACCGGGGTAGTGTAAAAACTACCAACAGAACTCGTTTCTGGCACCTTCCCCGGTGGAGGTGTGCATGGGGTGTGTTTGGAACATTTTGTCACCAGCCGAGTCCAAAACTCAGCCGTTCCCCATCTCAGCCCAGAAAGCAGGTAGAACAAGTTTTGTGGTGCCTTTCAGCTGCCTACCGGGGTAGTATAAAAACTACCAACAGAACTCGTTTCTGGCACCTTCCCCGGTGGAGGTGTGCATGGGGTGTGTTTGGAACATTCTGTCCCCAGCCGAGTCCAAAATTCAGCGATTCCCCATCTCTAGCCCAGGAAGCAGATAGAACAGGTTTAGTGGTGCCTTTCAGCTGCCTACCGGGGTACTGTAAAAACTACCAACAGAACTCGTTTCTGGCACCTTCCCCGGTGGAGTTGTGCATGGGGTGTGTTTGGAACATTTTGTCACCAGCCGAGTCCAAAATTCAGCGATTCCCCATCTCAGCCCAGAAAGCAGGTAGAACAAGTTTTGTGGTGCCTTTCAGCTGCCTACCGGGGTAGTGTAAAAACTACCAACAGAACTCGTTTCTGGCACCTTCCCCGGTGGAGTTGTGCATGGGGTGTGTTTGGAACATTTTGTCACCAGCCGAGTCCAAAGTAGAGCCGTTCCCCATCTCAGCCCAGAAAGCACGTAGAACAAGTTTTGTGGTGCCTTTCAGCTGCCTACCGGGGTAGTGTAAAAACTACCAACAGAACTCGTTTCTGGCACCTTCCCCGGTGGAGGTGTGCATGGGGTGTGTTTGGAACATTTTGTCACCAGCCGAGTCCAAAATTCAGCCATTCCCCATCTCAGCCCAGAAAGCAGGTAGAACAAGTTTTGTGGTGCCTTTCAGCTGCCTACCGGGGTAGTGTAAAAACTACCAACAGAACTCGTTTCTGGCACCTTCCCCGGTGGAGTTGTGCATGGGGTGTGTTTGGAACATTTTGTCACCAGCCGAGTCCAAAACTCAGCTGTTCACAGACTCTAGCCCAGAAAGCAGGTAGAACAAGTTTTGTGGTGCCTTTCAGGTGCCTACCGGGGTAGTGTAAAAACTACCAACAGAACTCGTTTCTGGCACCTTCCCCGGTGGAGTTGTGCATGGGGTGTGTTTGGAACATTTTGTCACCAGCCGAGTCCAAAATTCAGCCGTTCCCCATCTCAGCCCAGAAAGCAGGTAGAACAAGTTTTGTGGTGCCTTTCAGGTGCCTACCGGGGTAGTGTAAAAACTACCAACAGAACTCGTTTCTGGCACCTTCCCCGGTGGAGTTGTGCATGGGGTGTGTTTGGAACATTTTGTTACCAGCCGAGTCCAAAATTCAGCCGTTCCCCATCTCAGCCCAGAAAGCAGGTAGAACAAGTTTTGTGGTGCCTTTCAGCTGCCTACCGGGGTAGTGTAAAAACTACCAACAGAACTCGTTTCTGGCACCTTCCCCGGTGGAGTTGTGCATGGGGTGTGTTTGGAACATTTTGTCACCAGCCGAGTCCAAAATTCAGCGATTCCCCATCTCAGCCCAGAAAGCAGGTAGAACAAGTTTTGTGGTGCCTTTCAGCTGCCTACCGGGGTAGTGTAAAAACTACCAACAGAACTCGTTTCTGGCACCTTCCCCGGTGGAGTTGTGCATGGGGTGTGTTTGGAACATTTTGTCACCAGCCGAGTCCAAAATTCAGCGATTCCCCATCTCAGCCCAGAAAGCAGGTAGAACAAGTTTTGTGGTGCCTTTCAGCTGCCTACCGGGGTAGTGTAAAAACTACCAAGAGAACTCGTTTCTGGCACCTTCCCCGGTGGAGTTGTGCATGGGGTGTGTTTGGAACATTTTGTCACCAGCCGAGTCCAAAATTCAGCGATTCCCCATCTCAGCCCAGAAAGCAGGTAGAACAAGTTTTGTGGTGCCTTTCAGCTGCCTACCGGGGGTACTGTAAAAACTACCAACAGAACTCGTTTCTGGCACCTTCCCCGGTGGAGTTGTGCATGGGGTGTGTTTGGAACATTTTGTCACCAGCCGAGTCCAAAATTCAGCGATTCCCCATCTCAGCCCAGAAAGCAGGTAGAACAAGTTTTGTGGTGCCTTTCTCTTGCCTACCGGGGTAGTGTAAAAACTACCAACAGAACTCGTTTCTGGCACCTTCCCCGGTGGAGTTGTGCATGGGGTGTGTTTGGAACATTTTGTCACCAGCCGAGTCCAAAACTCAGCTGTTCACAGACTCTAGCCCAGAAAGCAGGTAGAACAAGTTTTGTGGTGCCTTTCAGCTGCCTACCGGGGTAGTGTAAAAACTACCAACAGAACTCGTTTCTGGCACCTTCCCCGGTGGAGTTGTGCATGGGGTGTGTTTGGAACATTTTGTCACCAGCCGAGTCCAAAATTCAGCCGTTCCCCATCTCAGCCCAGAAAGCAGGTAGAACAAGTTTTGTGGTGCCTTTCAGGTGCCTACCGGGGTAGTGTAAAAACTACCAACAGAACTCGTTTCTGGCACCTTCCCCGGTGGAGTTGTGCATGGGGTGTGTTTGGAACATTTTGTTACCAGCCGAGTCCAAAATTCAGCCGTTCCCCATCTCAGCCCAGAAAGCAGGTAGAACAAGTTTTGTGGTGCCTTTCAGCTGCCTACCGGGGTAGTGTAAAAACTACCAACAGAACTCGTTTCTGGCACCTTCCCCGGTGGAGTTGTGCATGGGGTGTGTTTGGAACATTTTGTCACCAGCCGAGTCCAAAATTCAGCGATTCCCCATCTCAGCCCAGAAAGCAGGTAGAACAAGTTTTGTGGTGCCTTTCAGCTGCCTACCGGGGTAGTGTAAAAACTACCAACAGAACTCGTTTCTGGCACCTTCCCCGGTGGAGTTGTGCATGGGGTGTGTTTGGAACATTTTGTCACCAGCCGAGTCCAAAATTCAGCGATTCCCCATCTCAGCCCAGAAAGCAGGTAGAACAAGTTTTGTGGTGCCTTTCAGCTGCCTACCGGGGTAGTGTAAAAACTACCAACAGAACTCGTTTCTGGCACCTTCCCCGGTGGAGTTGTGCATGGGGTGTGTTTGGAACATTTTGTCACCAGCCGAGTCCAAAATTCAGCGATTCCCCATCTCAGCCCAGAAAGCAGGTAGAACAAGTTTTGTGGTGCCTTTCAGCTGCCTACCGGGGTAGTGTAAAAACTACCAACAGAACTCGTTTCTGGCACCTTCCCCGGTGGAGTTGTGCATGGGGTGTGTTTGGAACATTTTGTCACCAGCCGAGTCCAAAATTCAGCGATTCCCCATCTCAGCCCAGAAAGCAGGTAGAACAAGTTTTGTGGTGCCTTTCAGCTGCCTACCGGGGTAGTGTAAAAACTACCAACAGAACTCGTTTCTGGCACCTTCCCCGGTGGAGTTGTGCATGGGGTGTGTTTGGAACATTTTGTCACCAGCCGAGTCCAAAATTCAGCCGTTCCCCATCTCAGCCCAGAAAGCAGGTACAAAAAGTTTTGTGGTGCCTTTCAGCTGCCTACCGGGGTAGTGTAAAAACTACCAACAGAACTCGTTTCTGGCACCTTCCCCGGTGGAGTTGTGCATGGGGTGTGTTTGGAACATTTTGTTACCAGCCGAGTCCAAAATTCAGCTATTCCCCATCTCAGCCCAGAAAGCAGGTAGAACAAGTTTTGTGGTGCCTTTCAGCTGCCTCCCGGAGCAATGTAAAAACTACCAAGAGAACTCCTTTCTGGCACCTTCCCCGGTGGAGTTGTGCATGGGGTGTGTTTGGAACATTTTGTCACCAGCCGAGTCCAAAACTCAGCTGTTCACAGACTCTAGCCCAGAAAGCAGGTAGAACAAGTTTTGTGGTGCCTTTCAGCTGCCTACCGGGGTAGTGTAAAAACTACCAACAGAACTCGTTTCTGGCACCTTCCCCGGTGGAGTTGTGCATGGGGTGTGTTTGGAACATTTTGTCACCAGCCGAGTCCAAAATTCAGCCGTTCCCCATCTCAGCCCAGAAAGCAGGTAGAACAAGTTTTGTGGTGCCTTTCAGGTGCCTACCGGGGTAGTGTAAAAACTACCAACAGAACTCGTTTCTGGCACCTTCCCCGGTGGAGTTGTGCATGGGGTGTGTTTGGAACATTTTGTTACCAGCCGAGTCCAAAATTCAGCCGTTCCCCATCTCAGCCCAGAAAGCAGGTAGAACAAGTTTTGTGGTGCCTTTCAGCTGCCTACCGGGGTAGTGTAAAAACTACCAACAGAACTCGTTTCTGGCACCTTCCCCGGTGGAGTTGTGCATGGGGTGTGTTTGGAACATTTTGTCACCAGCCGAGTCCAAAATTCAGCGATTCCCCATCTCAGCCCAGAAAGCAGGTAGAACAAGTTTTGTGGTGCCTTTCAGCTGCCTACCGGGGTAGTGTAAAAACTACCAACAGAACTCGTTTCTGGCACCTTCCCCGGTGGAGTTGTGCATGGGGTGTGTTTGGAACATTTTGTCACCAGCCGAGTCCAAAATTCAGCGATTCCCCATCTCAGCCCAGAAAGCAGGTAGAACAAGTTTTGTGGTGCCTTTCAGCTGCCTACCGGGGTAGTGTAAAAACTACCAACAGAACTCGTTTCTGGCACCTTCCCCGGTGGAGTTGTGCATGGGGTGTGTTTGGAACATTTTGTCACCAGCCGAGTCCAAAATTCAGCGATTCCCCATCTCAGCCCAGAAAGCAGGTAGAACAAGTTTTGTGGTGCCTTTCAGCTGCCTACCGGGGTAGTGTAAAAACTACCAACAGAACTCGTTTCTGGCACCTTCCCCGGTGGAGTTGTGCATGGGGTGTGTTTGGAACATTTTGTCACCAGCCGAGTCCAAAATTCAGCGATTCCCCATCTCAGCCCAGAAAGCAGGTAGAACAAGTTTTGTGGTGCCTTTCAGCTGCCTACCGGGGTAGTGTAAAAACTACCAACAGAACTCGTTTCTGGCACCTTCCCCGGTGGAGTTGTGCATGGGGTGTGTTTGGAACATTTTGTCACCAGCCGAGTCCAAAATTCAGCCGTTCCCCATCTCAGCCCAGAAAGCAGGTACAAAAAGTTTTGTGGTGCCTTTCAGCTGCCTACCGGGGTAGTGTAAAAACTACCAACAGAACTCGTTTCTGGCACCTTCCCCGGTGGAGTTGTGCATGGGGTGTGTTTGGAACATTTTGTTACCAGCCGAGTCCAAAATTCAGCTATTCCCCATCTCAGCCCAGAAAGCAGGTAGAACAAGTTTTGTGGTGCCTTTCAGCTGCCTACCGGGGTAGTGTAAAAACTACCAACAGAACTCGTTTCTGGCACCTTCCCCGGTGGAGTTGTGCATGGGGTGTGTTTGGAACATTTTGTCAGCAGCTGAGTCCAAAATTCAGCTTATCCCCATCTCAGCCCAGAAAGCAGGTAGAAAAACTTTTGTGGTGCCTTTCAGCTGCCTCCCGGAGCAATGTAAAAACTACCAACAGAACTCGTTTCTGGCACCTTCCCCGGTGGAGTTGTGCATGGGGTGTGTTTGGAACATTTTGTCACCAGCCGAGTCCAAAATTCAGCGATTCCCCATCTCAGCCCAGAAAGCAGGTAGAACAAGTTTTGTGGTGCCTTTCTCTTGCCTACCGGGGGTAGTGTAAAAACTACCAACAGAACTCGTTTCTGGCACCTTCCCCGGTGGAGTTGTGCATGGGGTGTGTTTGGAACATTTTGTCACCAGCCGAGTCCAAAATTCAGCGATTCCCCATCTCAGCCCAGAAAGCAGGTAGAACAAGTTTTGTGGTGCCTTTCTCTTGCCTACCGGGGTAGTGTAAAAACTACCAACAGAACTCGTTTCTGGCACCTTCCCCGGTGGAGTTGTGCATGGGGTGTGTTTGGAACATTTTGTCACCAGCCGAGTCCAAAATTCAGCGATTCCCCATCTCAGCCCAGAAAGCAGGTAGAACAAGTTTTGTGGTGCCTTTCAGCTGCCTACCGGGGTACTGTAAAAACTACCAACAGAACTCGTTTCTGGCACCTTCCCCGGTGGAGTTGTGCATGGGGTGTGTTTGGAACATTTTGTCACCAGCCGAGTCCAAAATTCAGCGATTCCCCATCTCAGCCCAGAAAGCAGGTAGAACAAGTTTTGTGGTGCCTTTCTCTTGCCTACCGGGGTAGTGTAAAAACTACCAACAGAACTCGTTTCTGGCACCTTCCCCGGTGGAGTTGTGCATGGGGTGTGTTTGGAACATTTTGTCAGCAGCCGAGTCCAAAACTCAGCTGTTCACAGACTCTAGCCCAGAAAGCAGGTAGAACAAGTTTTGTGGTGCCTTTCAGCTGCCTACCGGGGTAGTGTAAAAACTACCAACAGAACTCGTTTCTGGCACCTTCCCCGGTGGAGTTGTGCATGGGGTGTGTTTGGAACATTTTGTCACCAGCCGAGTCCAAAATTCAGCCGTTCCCCATCTCAGCCCAGAAAGCAGGTAGAACAAGTTTTGTGGTGCCTTTCAGGTGCCTACCGGGGTAGTGTAAAAACTACCAACAGAACTCGTTTCTGGCACCTTCCCCGGTGGAGTTGTGCATGGGGTGTGTTTGGAACATTTTGTTACCAGCCGAGTCCAAAATTCAGCCGTTCCCCATCTCAGCCCAGAAAGCAGGTAGAACAAGTTTTGTGGTGCCTTTCAGCTGCCTACCGGGGTAGTGTAAAAACTACCAACAGAACTCGTTTCTGGCACCTTCCCCGGTGGAGTTGTGCATGGGGTGTGTTTGGAACATTTTGTCACCAGCCGAGTCCAAAACTCAGCTGTTCACAGACTCTAGCCCAGAAAGCAGGTAGAACAAGTTTTGTGGTGCCTTTCAGCTGCCTACCGGGGTAGTGTAAAAACTACCAACAGAACTCGTTTCTGGCACCTTCCCCGGTGGAGTTGTGCATGGGGTGTGTTTGGAACATTTTGTCACCAGCCGAGTCCAAAATTCAGCCGTTCCCCATCTCAGCCCAGAAAGCAGGTAGAACAAGTTTTGTGGTGCCTTTCAGGTGCCTACCGGGGTAGTGTAAAAACTACCAACAGAACTCGTTTCTGGCACCTTCCCCGGTGGAGTTGTGCATGGGGTGTGTTTGGAACATTCTGTCACCAGCCGAGTCCAAAATTCAGCCGTTCCCCATCTCAGCCCAGAAAGCAGGTAGAACAAGTTTTGTGGTGCCTTTCAGCTGCCTACCGGGGTAGTGTAAAAACTACCAACAGAACTCGTTTCTGGCACCTTCCCCGGTGGAGTTGTGCATGGGGTGTGTTTGGAACATTTTGTCACCAGCCGAGTCCAAAATTCAGCGATTCCCCATCTCAGCCCAGAAAGCAGGTAGAACAAGTTTTGTGGTGCCTTTCAGCTGCCTACCGGGGTAGTGTAAAAACTACCAACAGAACTCGTTTCTGGCACCTTCCCCGGTGGAGTTGTGCATGGGGTGTGTTTGGAACATTTTGTCACCAGCCGAGTCCAAAATTCAGCGATTCCCCATCTCAGCCCAGAAAGCAGGTAGAACAAGTTTTGTGGTGCCTTTCAGCTGCCTACCGGGGTAGTGTAAAAACTACCAACAGAACTCGTTTCTGGCACCTTCCCCGGTGGAGTTGTGCATGGGGTGTGTTTGGAACATTTTGTCACCAGCCGAGTCCAAAATTCAGCGATTCCCCATCTCAGCCCAGAAAGCAGGTAGAACAAGTTTTGTGGTGCCTTTCAGCTGCCTACCGGGGTAGTGTAAAAACTACCAACAGAACTCGTTTCTGGCACCTTCCCCGGTGGAGTTGTGCATGGGGTGTGTTTGGAACATTTTGTCACCAGCCGAGTCCAAAATTCAGCCGTTCCCCATCTCAGCCCAGAAAGCAGGTACAAAAAGTTTTGTGGTGCCTTTCAGCTGCCTACCGGGGTAGTGTAAAAACTACCAACAGAACTCGTTTCTGGCACCTTCCCCGGTGGAGTTGTGCATGGGGTGTGTTTGGAACATTTTGTCACCAGCCGAGTCCAAAATTCAGCCGTTCCCCATCTCAGCCCAGAAAGCAGGTACAAAAAGTTTTGTGGTGCCTTTCAGCTGCCTACCGGGGTAGTGTAAAAACTACCAACAGAACTCGTTTCTGGCACCTTCCCCGGTGGAGTTGTGCATGGGGTGTGTTTGGAACATTTTGTTACCAGCCGAGTCCAAAATTCAGCTATTCCCCATCTCAGCCCAGAAAGCAGGTAGAACAAGTTTTGTGGTGCCTTTCAGCTGCCTCCCGGAGCAATGTAAAAACTACCAAGAGAACTCCTTTCTGGCACCTTCCCCGGTGGAGTTGTGCATGGGGTGTGTTTGGAACATTTTGTCAGCAGCTGAGTCCAAAATTCAGCTTATCCCCATCTCAGCCCAGAAAGCAGGTAGAAAAACTTTTGTGGTGCCTTTCAGCTGCCTCCCGGAGCAATGTAAAAACTACCAAGAGAACTCCTTTCTGGCACCTTCCCCGGTGGAGTTGTGCATGGGCTGTGTTTGGAACATTTTGTCAGCAGCCGAGTCCAAAATACAGCGATTCCCCATCTCAGCCCAGAAAGCAGGTAGAAAAACTTTTGTGGTGCCTTTCAGCTGCCTACCGGGGTAGTGTAAAAACTACCAACAGAACTCGTTTCTGGCACCTTCCCCGGTGGAGTTGTGCATGGGGTGTGTTTGGAACATTTTGTCACCAGCCGAGTCCAAAATTCAGCGATTCTCCATCTCAGCCCAGAAAGCAGGTACAACAAGTTTTGTGGTGCCTTTCTCTTGCCTACCGGGGTAGTGTAAAAACTACCAACAGAACTCGTTTCTGGCACCTTCCCCGGTGGAGTTGTGCATGGGGTGTGTTTGGAACATTTTGTCACCAGCCGAGTCCAAAATTCAGCGATTCCCCATCTCAGCCCAGAAAGCAGGTAGAACAAGTTTTGTGGTGCCTTTCTCTTGCCTACCGGGGTAGTGTAAAAACTACCAACAGAACTCGTTTCTGGCACCTTCCCCGGTGGAGTTGTGCATGGGGTGTGTTTGGAACATTTTGTCACCAGCCGAGTCCAAAATTCAGCGATTCCCCATCTCAGCCCAGAAAGCAGGTAGAACAAGTTTTGTGGTGCCTTTCAGCTGCCTACCGGGGTACTGTAAAAACTACCAACAGAACTCGTTTCTGGCACCTTCCCCGGTGGAGTTGTGCATGGGGTGTGTTTGGAACATTTTGTCACCAGCCGAGTCCAAAATTCAGCGATTCCCCATCTCAGCCCAGAAAGCAGGTAGAACAAGTTTTGTGGTGCCTTTCTCTTGCCTACCGGGGTAGTGTAAAAACTACCAACAGAACTCGTTTCTGGCACCTTCCCCGGTGGAGTTGTGCATGGGGTGTGTTTGGAACATTTTGTCACCAGCCGAGTCCAAAATTCAGCCGTTCCCCATCTCAGCCCAGAAAGCAGGTAGAACAAGTTTTGTGGTGCCTTTCAGCTGCCTACCGGGGTACTGTAAAAACTACCAACAGAACTCGTTTCTGGCACCTTCCCCGGTGGAGTTGTGCATGGGGTGTGTTTGGAACATTTTGTCACCAGCCGAGTCCAAAATTCAGCGATTCCCCATCTCAAGCCCAGAAAGCAGGTAGAACAAGTTTTGTGGTGCCTTTCAGCTGCCTACCGGGGTAGTGTAAAAACTACCAACAGAACTCGTTTCTGGCACCTTCCCCGGTGGAGTTGTGCATGGGCTGTGTTTGGAACATTTTGTCACCAGCCGAGTCCAAAATTCAGCCGTTCCCCATCTCAGCCCAGAAAGCAGGTAGAACAAGTTTTGTGGTGCCTTTCAGCTGCCTACCGGGGTAGTGTAAAAACTACCAACAGAACTCGTTTCTGGCACCTTCCCCGGTGGAGTTGTGCATGGGGTGTGTTTGGAACATTTTGTTACCAGCCGAGTCCAAAATTCAGCGATTCCCCATCTCAGCCCAGAAAGCAGGTAGAAAAACTTTTGTGGTGCCTTTCAGCTGCCTACCGGGGTAGTGTAAAAACTACCAACAGAACTCGTTTCTGGCACCTTCCCCGGTGGAGGTGTGCATGGGGTATGTTTGGAACATTTTGTCACCAGCCGAGTCCAAAATTCAGCGATTCCCCATCTCAGCCCAGAAAGCAGGTAGAACAAGTTTTGTGGTGCCTTTCTCTTGCCTACCGGGGTAGTGTAAAAACTACCAACAGAACTCGTTTCTGGCACCTTCCCCGGTGGAGTTGTGCATGGGGTGTGTTTGGAACATTTTGTCACCAGCCGAGTCCAAAATTCAGCCGTTCCCCATCTCAGCCCAGAAAGCAGGTAGAACAAGTTTTGTGGTGCCTTTCAGCTGCCTACCGGGGTAGTGTAAAAACTACCAACAGAACTCGTTTCTGGCACCTTCCCCGGTGGAGTTGTGCATGGGGTGTGTTTGGAACATTTTGTCACCAGCCGAGTCCAAAATTCAGCGATTCCCCATCTCAGCCCAGAAAGCAGGTAGAACAAGTTTTGTGGTGCCTTTCAGCTGCCTACCGGGGTAGTGTAAAAACTACCAACAGAACTCGTTTCTGGCACCTTCCCCGGTGGAGTTGTGCATGGGGTGTGTTTGGAACATTTTGTCACCAGCCGAGTCCAAAATTCAGCGATTCCCCATCTCAGCCCAGAAAGCAGGTAGAACAAGTTTTGTGGTGCCTTTCAGCTGCCTACCGGGGTAGTGTAAAAACTACCAACAGAACTCGTTTCTGGCACCTTCCCCGGTGGAGTTGTGCATGGGGTGTGTTTGGAACATTTTGTCACCAGCCGAGTCCAAAATTCAGCTATTCCCCATCTCAGCCCAGAAAGCAGGTACAAAAAGTTTTGTGGTGCCTTTCAGCTGCCTACCGGGGTAGTGTAAAAACTACCAACAGAACTCGTTTCTGGCACCTTCCCCGGTGGAGTTGTGCATGGGGTGTGTTTGGAACATTTTGTCACCAGCCGAGTCCAAAATTCAGCGATTCCCCATCTCAGCCCAGAAAGCAGGTAGAACAAGTTTTGTGGTGCCTTTCTCTTGCCTACCGGGGTAGTGTAAAAACTACCAACAGAACTCGTTTCTGGCACCTTCCCCGGTGGAGTTGTGCATGGGGTGTGTTTGGAACATTTTGTCACCAGCCGAGTCCAAAATTCAGCCGTTCCCCATCTCAGCCCAGAAAGCAGGTAGAACAAGTTTTGTGGTGCCTTTCAGCTGCCTACCGGGGTAGTGTAAAAACTACCAACAGAACTCGTTTCTGGCACCTTCCCCGGTGGAGTTGTGCATGGGGTGTGTTTGGAACATTTTGTCACCAGCCGAGTCCAAAATTCAGCGATTCCCCATCTCAGCCCAGAAAGCAGGTAGAACAAGTTTTGTGGTGCCTTTCAGCTGCCTACCGGGGTAGTGTAAAAACTACCAACAGAACTCGTTTCTGGCACCTTCCCCGGTGGAGTTGTGCATGGGCTGTGTTTGGAACATTTTGTCACCAGCCGAGTCCAAAATTCAGCCGTTCCCCATCTCAGCCCAGAAAGCAGGTAGAACAAGTTTTGTGGTGCCTTTCAGCTGCCTACCGGGGTAGTGTAAAAACTACCAACAGAACTCGTTTCTGGCACCTTCCCCGGTGGAGTTGTGCATGGGGTGTGTTTGGAACATTTTGTTACCAGCCGAGTCCAAAATTCAGCGATTCCCCATCTCAGCCCAGAAAGCAGGTAGAAAAACTTTTGTGGTGCCTTTCAGCTGCCTACCGGGGTAGTGTAAAAACTACCAACAGAACTCGTTTCTGGCACCTTCCCCGGTGGAGGTGTGCATGGGGTATGTTTGGAACATTTTGTCACCAGCCGAGTCCAAAATTCAGCGATTCCCCATCTCAGCCCAGAAAGCAGGTAGAAAAACTTTTTTGGTGCCTTTCAGCTGCCTCCCATAGCAATGTAAAAACTACCAAGAGAACTCCTTTCTGGCACCTTCCCCGGTGGAGTTGTGCATGGGGTGTGTTTGGAACATTTTGTCACCAGCCGAGTCCAAAATACAGCGATTCCCCATCTCAGCCCAGAAAGCAGGTAGAACAAGTTTTGTGGTGCCTTTCAGCTGCCTACCGGGGTAGTGTAAAAACTACCAACAGAACTCGTTTCTGGCACCTTCCCCGGTGGAGTTGTGCATGGGGTGTGTTTGGAACATTTTGTCACCAGCCGAGTCCAAAATTCAGCCGTTCCCCATCTCAGCCCAGAAAGCAGGTAGAACAAGTTTTGTGGTGCCTTTCAGCTGCCTACCGGGGTAGTGTAAAAACTACCAACAGAACTCGTTTCTGGCACCTTCCCCGGTGGAGTTGTGCATGGGGTGTGTTTGGAACATTTTGTCACCAGCCGAGTCCAAAATTCAGCGATTCCCCATCTCAGCCCAGAAAGCAGGTAGAACAAGTTTTGTGGTGCCTTTCAGCTGCCTACCGGGGTAGTGTAAAAACTACCAACAGAACTCGTTTCTGGCACCTTCCCCGGTGGAGTTGTGCATGGGGTGTGTTTGGAACATTTTGTCACCAGCCGAGTCCAAAATTCAGCGATTCCCCATCTCAGCCCAGAAAGCAGGTAGAACAAATTTTGTGGTGCCTTTCAGCTGCCTACCGGGGTAGTGTAAAAACTACCAACAGAACTCGTTTCTGGCACCTTCCCCGGTGGAGTTGTGCATGGGGTGTGTTTGGAACATTTTGTTACCAGCCGAGTCCAAAATTCAGCGATTCCCCATCTCAGCCCAGAAAGCAGGTAGAAAAACTTTTGTGGTGCCTTTCAGCTGCCTACCGGGGTAGTGTAAAAACTACCAACAGAACTCGTTTCTGGCACCTTCCCCGGTGGAGTTGTGCATGGGGTGTGTTTGGAACATTTTGTCACCAGCCGAGTCCAAAATTCAGCGATTCCCCATCTCAGCCCAGAAAGCAGGTAGAAAAACTTTTTTGGTGCCTTTCAGCTTCCTCCCATAGCAATGTAAAAACTACCAAGAGAACTCCTTTCTGGCACCTTCCCCGCTGGAGTTGTGCATGGGGTGTGTTTGGAACATTTTGTCACCAGCCGAGTCCAAAATACAGCGATTCCCCATCTCAGCCCAGAAAGCAGGTAGAACAAGTTTTGTGGTGCCTTTCAGCTGCCTACCGGGGTAGTGTAAAAACTACCAACAGAACTCGTTTCTGGCACCTTCCCCGGTGGAGTTGTGCATGGGGTGTGTTTGGAACATTTTGTCACCAGCCGAGTCCAAAATTCAGCGATTCCCCATCTCAGCCCAGAAAGCAGGTAGAACAAGTTTTGTGGTGCCTTTCAGCTGCCTACAGGGGTAGTATAAAAACTACCAACAAAACTCGTTTCTGGCACCTTCCCCGGTGGAGTTGTGCATGGGGTGTGTTTGGAACATTTTGTCACCAGCCGAGTCCAAAATTCAGCGATTCCCCACCTCAGCCCAGAAAGCAGGTAGAACAAGTTTTGTGGTGCCTTTCCGCTGCCTACCGGGGTAGTGTAAAAACTACCAACAGAACTCGTTTCTGGCACCTTCCCCGGTGGAGTTGTGCATGGGGTGTGTTTGGAACATTTTGTCACCAGCCGAGTCCAAAATTCAGCGATTCCCCATCTCAGCCCAGAAAGCAGGTAGAACAAGTTTTGTGGTGCCTTTCAGCTGCCTACCGGGGTAGTGTAAAAACTACCAACAGAACTCGTTTCTGGCACCTTCCCCGGTGGAGTTGTGCATGGGGTGTGTTTGGAACATTTTGTCACCAGCCGAGTCCAAAATTCAGCGATTCCCCATCTCAGCCCAGAAAGCAGGTAGAACAAGTTTTGTGGTGCCTTTCTCTTGCCTACCGGGGTAGTGTAAAAACTACCAACAGAACTCGTTTCTGGCACCTTCCCCGGAGGAGTTGTGCATGGGGTGTGTTTGGAACATTTTGTCACCAGCCGAGTCCAAAACTCAGCTGTTCACAGACTCTAGCCCAGAAAGCAGGTAGAACAAGTTTTGTGGTGCCTTTCAGCTGCCTACCGGGGTAGTGTAAAAACTACCAACAAAACTCGTTTCTGGCACCTTCCCCGGTGGAGGTGTGCATGGGGTGTGTTTGGAACATTTTGTCACCAGCCGAGTCCAAAATTCAGCCGTTCCCCATCTCAGCCCAGAAAGCAGGTAGAACAAGTTTTGTGGTGCCTTTCAGGTGCCTACCGGGGTAGTGTAAAAACTACCAACAGAACTCGTTTCTGGCACCTTCCCCGGTGGAGTTGTGCATGGGGTGTGTTTGGAACATTTTGTTACCAGCCGAGTCCAAAATTCAGCGATTCCCCATCTCAGCCCAGAAAGCAGGTAGAACAAGTTTTGTGGTGCCTTTCAGCTGCCTACCGGGGTAGTGTAAAAACTACCAACAGAACTCGTTTCTGGCACCTTCCCCGGTGGAGTTGTGCATGGGGTGTGTTTGGAACATTTTGTCACCAGCCGAGTCCAAAATTCAGCGATTCCCCATCTCAGCCCAGAAAGCAGGTAGAACAAGTTTTGTGGTGCCTTTCAGCTGCCTACCGGGGTAGTGTAAAAACTACCAACAGAACTCGTTTCTGGCACCTTCCCCGGTGGAGTTGTGCATGGGGTGTGTTTGGAACATTTTGTCACCAGCCGAGTCCAAAATTCAGCTATTCCCCATCTCAGCCCAGAAAGCAGGTACAAAAAGTTTTGTGGTGCCTTTCAGCTGCCTACCGGGGTAGTGTAAAAACTACCAACAGAACTCGTTTCTGGCACCTTCCCCGGTGGAGTTGTGCATGGGGTGTGTTTGGAACATTTTGTTACCAGCCGAGTCCAAAATTCAGCTATTCCCCATCTCAGCCCAGAAAGCAGGTAGAACAACTTTTGTGGTGCCTTTCAGCTGCCTACCGGGGTAGTGTAAAAACTATCAACAGAACTCGTTTCTGGCACCTTCCCCGGTGGAGTTGTGCATGGGGTGTGTTTGGAACATTTTGTCAGCAGCTGAGTCCAAAATTCAGCTTATCCCCATCTCAGCCCAGAAAGCAGGTAGAACAAGTTTTGTGGTGCCTTTCAGCTGCCTCCCGGAGCAATGTAAAAACTACCAAGAGAACTCCTTTCTGGCACCTTCCCCGGTGGAGTTGTGCATGGGCTGTGTTTGGAACATTTTGTCAGCAGCCGAGTCCAAAATACAGCGATTCCCCATCTCAGCCCAGAAAGCAGGTAGAACAAGTTTTGTGGTGCCTTTCAGCTGCCTACCGGGGTAGTGTAAAAACTACCAACAGAACTCGTTTCTGGCACCTTCCCCGGTGGAATTGTGCATGGGGTGTGTTTGGAACATTTTGTCACCAGCCGAGTCCAAAATTCAGCTATTCCCCATCTCAGCCCAGAAAGCAGGTACAAAAAGTTTTGTGGTGCCTTTCAGCTGCCTACCGGGGTAGTGTAAAAACTACCAACAGAACTCGTTTCTGGCACCTTACCCGGTGGAGTTGTGCATGGGGTGTGTTTGGAACATTTTGTCACCAGCCGAGTCCAAAATTCAGCGATTCCCCATCTCAGCCCAGAAAGCAGGTAGAACAAGTTTTGTGGTGCCTTTCTCTTGCCTACCGGGGTAGTGTAAAAACTACCAACAGAACTCGTTTCTGGCACCTTCCCCGGTGGAGTTGTGCATGGGGTGTGTTTGGAACATTTTGTCACCAGCCGAGTCCAAAATTCAGCCGTTCCCCATCTCAGCCCAGAAAGCAGGTAGAACAAGTTTTGTGGTGCCTTTCAGCTGCCTACCGGGGTAGTGTAAAAACTACCAACAGAACTCGTTTCTGGCACCTTCCCCGGTGGAGTTGTGCATGGGGTGTGTTTGGAACATTTTGTCAC
Source organism: Falco cherrug (assembly GCF_023634085.1). Lineage (NCBI taxonomy): Eukaryota > Metazoa > Chordata > Aves > Falconiformes > Falconidae > Falco > Falco cherrug. The sequence goes on from NW_026599330.1 coordinate 27,926, forward strand.
CAGCCGAGTCCAAAATTCAGCGATTCCCCATCTCAGCCCAGAAAGCAGGTAGAACAAGTTTTGTGGTGCCTTTCAGCTGCCTACCGGGGTAGTGTAAAAACTACCAACAGAACTCGTTTCTGGCACCTTCCCCGGTGGAGTTGTGCATGGGCTGTGTTTGGAACATTTTGTCACCAGCCGAGTCCAAAATTCAGCGATTCCCCATCTCAGCCCAGAAAGCAGGTAGAACAAGTTTTGTGGTGCCTTTCAGCTGCCTACCGGGGTACTGTAAAAACTACCAACAGAACTCGTTTCTGGCACCTTCCCCGGTGGAGTTGTGCATGGGGTGTGTTTGGAACATTTTGTCACCAGCCGAGTCCAAAATTCAGCTATTCCCCATCTCAGCCCAGAAAGCAGGTACAAAAAGTTTTGTGGTGCCTTTCAGCTGCCTACCGGGGTAGTGTAAAAACTACCAACAGAACTCGTTTCTGGCACCTTCCCCGGTGGAGTTGTGCATGGGGTGTGTTTGGAACATTTTGTTACCAGCCGAGTCCAAAATTCAGCGATTCCCCATCTCAGCCCAGAAAGCAGGTAGAAAAACTTTTGTGGTGCCTTTCTCTTGCCTACCGGGGTAGTGTAAAAACTACCAACAGAACTCGTTTCTGGCACCTTCCCCGGTGGAGGTGTGCATGGGGTATGTTTGGAACATTTTGTCACCAGCCGAGTCCAAAATTCAGCGATTCCCCATCTCAGCCCAGAAAGCAGGTAGAAAAACTTTTTTGGTGCCTTTCAGCTGCCTCCCATAGCAATGTAAAAACTACCAAGAGAACTCCTTTCTGGCACCTTCCCCGGTGGAGTTGTGCATGGGGTGTGTTTGGAACATTTTGTCACCAGCCGAGTCCAAAATACAGCGATTCCCCATCTCAGCCCAGAAAGCAGGTAGAACAAGTTTTGTGGTGCCTTTCAGCTGCCTACCGGGGTAGTGTAAAAACTACCAACAGAACTCGTTTCTGGCACCTTCCCCGGTGGAGTTGTGCATGGGGTGTGTTTGGAACATTTTGTCACCAGCCGAGTCCAAAATTCAGCCGTTCCCCATCTCAGCCCAGAAAGCAGGTAGAACAAGTTTTGTGGTGCCTTTCAGCTGCCTACCGGGGTAGTGTAAAAACTACCAACAGAACTCGTTTCTGGCACCTTCCCCGGTGGAGTTGTGCATGGGGTGTGTTTGGAACATTTTGTCACCAGCCGAGTCCAAAATTCAGCGATTCCCCATCTCAGCCCAGAAAGCAGGTAGAACAAGTTTTGTGGTGCCTTTCAGCTGCCTACCGGGGTAGTGTAAAAACTACCAACAGAACTCGTTTCTGGCACCTTCCCCGGTGGAGTTGTGCATGGGGTGTGTTTGGAACATTTTGTCACCAGCCGAGTCCAAAATTCAGCGATTCCCCATCTCAGCCCAGAAAGCAGGTAGAAAAACTTTTGTGGTGCCTTTCAGCTGCCTACCGGGGTAGTGTAAAAACTACCAACAGAACTCGTTTCTGGCACCTTCCCCGGTGGAGGTGTGCATGGGGTGTGTTTGGAACATTTTGTCACCAGCCGAGTCCAAAATTCAGCGATTCCCCATCTCAGCCCAGAAAGCAGGTAGAAAAACTTTTTTGGTGCCTTTCAGCTTCCTCCCATAGCAATGTAAAAACTACCAAGAGAACTCCTTTCTGGCACCTTCCCCGCTGGAGTTGTGCATGGGGTGTGTTTGGAACATTTTGTCACCAGCCGAGTCCAAAATTCAGCGATTCCCCATCTCAGCCCAGAAAGCAGGTAGAACAAGTTTTGTGGTGCCTTTCAGCTGCCTACCGGGGTAGTGTAAAAACTACCAACAGAACTCGTTTCTGGCACCTTCCCCGGTGGAGTTGTGCATGGGGTGTGTTTGGAACATTTTGTCACCAGCCGAGTCCAAAATTCAGCGATTCCCCATCTCAGCCCAGAAAGCAGGTAGAACAAGTTTTGTGGTGCCTTTCAGCTGCCTACCGGGGTACTGTAAAAACTACCAACAGAACTCGTTTCTGGCACCTTCCCCGGTGGAGGTGTGCATGGGGTATGTTTGGAACATTTTGTCACCAGCCGAGTCCAAAATTCAGCGATTCCCCATCTCAGCCCAGAAAGCAGGTAGAAAAACTTTTTTGGTGCCTTTCAGCTGCCTCCCATAGCAATGTAAAAACTACCAAGAGAACTCCTTTCTGGCACCTTCCCCGGTGGAGTTGTGCATGGGGTGTGTTTGGAACATTTTGTCACCAGCCGAGTCCAAAATACAGCGATTCCCCATCTCAGCCCAGAAAGCAGGTAGAACAAGTTTTGTGGTGCCTTTCAGCTGCCTACCGGGGTAGTGTAAAAACTACCAACAGAACTCGTTTCTGGCACCTTCCCCGGTGGAGGTGTGCATGGGGTGTGTTTGGAACATTTTGTCACCAGCCGAGTCCAAAATTCAGCCGTTCCCCATCTCAGCCCAGAAAAGCAGGTAGAACAAGTTTTGTGGTGCCTTTCAGCTGCCTACCGGGGTAGTGTAAAAACTACCAACAGAACTCGTTTCTGGCACCTTCCCCGGTGGAGTTGTGCATGGGGTGTGTTTGGAACATTTTGTCACCAGCCGAGTCCAAAATTCAGCGATTCCCCATCTCAGCCCAGAAAGCAGGTAGAACAAGTTTTGTGGTGCCTTTCAGCTGCCTACCGGGGTAGTGTAAAAACTACCAACAGAACTCGTTTCTGGCACCTTCCCCGGTGGAGTTGTGCATGGGGTGTGTTTGGAACATTTTGTCACCAGCCGAGTCCAAAATTCAGCGATTCCCCATCTCAGCCCAGAAAGCAGGTAGAAAAACTTTTTTGGTGCCTTTCAGCTGCCTCCCATAGCAATGTAAAAACTACCAAGAGAACTCCTTTCTGGCACCTTCCCCGGTGGAGTTGTGCATGGGGTGTGTTTGGAACATTTTGTCACCAGCCGAGTCCAAAAGTCAGCGATTCCCCATCTCAGCCCAGAAAGCAGGTAGAACAAGTTTTGTGGTGCCTTTCAGCTGCCTACCGGGGTAGTGTAAAAACTACCAACAGAACTCGTTTCTGGCACCTTCCCCGGTGGAGTTGTGCATGGGGTGTGTTTGGAACATTTTGTCACCAGCCGAGTCCAAAATTCAGCGATTCCCCATCTCAGCCCAGAAAGCAGGTAGAACAAGTTTTGTGGTGCCTTTCAGCTGCCTACCGGGGTAGTGTAAAAACTACCAACAGAACTCGTTTCTGGCACCTTCCCCGGTGGAGTTGTGCATGGGGTGTGTTTGGAACATTTTGTTACCAGCCGAGTCCAAAATTCAGCGATTCCCCATCTCAGCCCAGAAAGCAGGTAGAACAAGTTTTGTGGTGCCTTTCAGCTGCCTACCGGGGTAGTGTAAAAACTACCAACAGAACTCGTTTCTGGCACCTTCCCCGGTGGAGGTGTGCATGGGGTGTGTTTGGAACATTTTGTCACCAGCCGAGTCCAAAATTCAGCGATTCCCCATCTCAGCCCAGAAAGCAGGTAGAACAAGTTTTGTGGTGCCTTTCAGCTTCCTCCCATAGCAATGTAAAAACTACCAAGAGAACTCCTTTCTGGCACCTTCCCCGCTGGAGTTGTGCATGGGGTGTGTTTGGAACATTTTGTCACCAGCCGAGTCCAAAATACAGCGATTCCCCATCTCAGCCCAGAAAGCAGGTAGAACAAGTTTTGTGGTGCCTTTCAGCTGCCTACCGGGGTAGTGTAAAAACTACCAACAGAACTCGTTTCTGGCACCTTCCCCGGTGGAGTTGTGCATGGGGTGTGTTTGGAACATTTTGTCACCAGCCGAGTCCAAAATTCAGCGATTCCCCATCTCAGCCCAGAAAGCAGGTAGAACAAGTTTTGTGGTGCCTTTCAGCTGCCTACCGGGGTACTGTAAAAACTACCAACAGAACTCGTTTCTGGCACCTTCCCCGGTGGAGTTGTGCATGGGGTGTGTTTGGAACATTTTGTCACCAGCCGAGTCCAAAATTCAGCGATTCCCCACCTCAGCCCAGAAAGCAGGTAGAACAAGTTTTGTGGTGCCTTTCTCTTGCCTACCGGGGTAGTGTAAAAACTACCAACAGAACTCGTTTCTGGCACCTTCCCCGGTGGAGTTGTGCATGGGGTGTGTTTGGAACATTTTGTCACCAGCCGAGTCCAAAATTCAGCGATTCCCCATCTCAGCCCAGAAAGCAGGTAGAACAAGTTTTGTGGTGCCTTTCAGCTGCCTACCGGGGTAGTGTAAAAACTACCAACAGAACTCGTTTCTGGCACCTTCCCCGGTGGAGTTGTGCATGGGGTGTGTTTGGAACATTTTGTCACCAGCCGAGTCCAAAATTCAGCGATTCCCCATCTCAGCCCAGAAAGCAGGTAGAACAAGTTTTGTGGTGCCTTTCAGCTGCCTACCGGGGTAGTGTAAAAACTACCAACAGAACTCGTTTCTGGCACCTTCCCCGGTGGAGGTGTGCATGGGGTGTGTTTGGAACATTTTGTCACCAGCCGAGTCCAAAATTCAGCGATTCCCCATCTCAGCCCAGAAAGCAGGTAGAAAAACTTTTTTGGTGCCTTTCAGCTTCCTCCCATAGCAATGTAAAAACTACCAAGAGAACTCCTTTCTGGCACCTTCCCCGCTGGAGTTGTGCATGGGGTGTGTTTGGAACATTTTGTCACCAGCCGAGTCCAAAATTCAGCGATTCCCCATCTCAGCCCAGAAAGCAGGTAGAACAAGTTTTGTGGTGCCTTTCAGCTGCCTACCGGGGTAGTGTAAAAACTACCAACAGAACTCGTTTCTGGCACCTTCCCCGGTGGAGTTGTGCATGGGGTGTGTTTGGAACATTTTGTCACCAGCCGAGTCCAAAATTCAGCGATTCCCCATCTCAGCCCAGAAAGCAGGTAGAACAAGTTTTGTGGTGCCTTTCAGCTGCCTACCGGGGTACTGTAAAAACTACCAACAGAACTCGTTTCTGGCACCTTCCCCGGTGGAGGTGTGCATGGGGTATGTTTGGAACATTTTGTCACCAGCCGAGTCCAAAATTCAGCGATTCCCCATCTCAGCCCAGAAAGCAGGTAGAAAAACTTTTTTGGTGCCTTTCAGCTGCCTCCCATAGCAATGTAAAAACTACCAAGAGAACTCCTTTCTGGCACCTTCCCCGGTGGAGTTGTGCATGGGGTGTGTTTGGAACATTTTGTCACCAGCCGAGTCCAAAATACAGCGATTCCCCATCTCAGCCCAGAAAGCAGGTAGAACAAGTTTTGTGGTGCCTTTCAGCTGCCTACCGGGGTAGTGTAAAAACTACCAACAGAACTCGTTTCTGGCACCTTCCCCGGTGGAGGTGTGCATGGGGTGTGTTTGGAACATTTTGTCACCAGCCGAGTCCAAAATTCAGCCGTTCCCCATCTCAGCCCAGAAAGCAGGTAGAACAAGTTTTGTGGTGCCTTTCAGCTGCCTACCGGGGTAGTGTAAAAACTACCAACAGAACTCGTTTCTGGCACCTTCCCCGGTGGAGTTGTGCATGGGGTGTGTTTGGAACATTTTGTCACCAGCCGAGTCCAAAATTCAGCGATTCCCCATCTCAGCCCAGAAAGCAGGTAGAACAAGTTTTGTGGTGCCTTTCAGCTGCCTACCGGGGTAGTGTAAAAACTACCAACAGAACTCGTTTCTGGCACCTTCCCCGGTGGAGTTGTGCATGGGGTGTGTTTGGAACATTTTGTCACCAGCCGAGTCCAAAATTCAGCGATTCCCCATCTCAGCCCAGAAAGCAGGTAGAAAAACTTTTTTGGTGCCTTTCAGCTGCCTCCCATAGCAATGTAAAAACTACCAAGAGAACTCCTTTCTGGCACCTTCCCCGGTGGAGTTGTGCATGGGGTGTGTTTGGAACATTTTGTCACCAGCCGAGTCCAAAAGTCAGCGATTCCCCATCTCAGCCCAGAAAGCAGGTAGAACAAGTTTTGTGGTGCCTTTCAGCTGCCTACCGGGGTAGTGTAAAAACTACCAACAGAACTCGTTTCTGGCACCTTCCCCGGTGGAGTTGTGCATGGGGTGTGTTTGGAACATTTTGTCACCAGCCGAGTCCAAAATTCAGCGATTCCCCATCTCAGCCCAGAAAGCAGGTAGAACAAGTTTTGTGGTGCCTTTCAGCTGCCTACCGGGGTAGTGTAAAAACTACCAACAGAACTCGTTTCTGGCACCTTCCCCGGTGGAGTTGTGCATGGGGTGTGTTTGGAACATTTTGTTACCAGCCGAGTCCAAAATTCAGCGATTCCCCATCTCAGCCCAGAAAGCAGGTAGAACAAGTTTTGTGGTGCCTTTCAGCTGCCTACCGGGGTAGTGTAAAAACTACCAACAGAACTCGTTTCTGGCACCTTCCCCGGTGGAGGTGTGCATGGGGTGTGTTTGGAACATTTTGTCACCAGCCGAGTCCAAAATTCAGCGATTCCCCATCTCAGCCCAGAAAGCAGGTAGAACAAGTTTTGTGGTGCCTTTCAGCTTCCTCCCATAGCAATGTAAAAACTACCAAGAGAACTCCTTTCTGGCACCTTCCCCGCTGGAGTTGTGCATGGGGTGTGTTTGGAACATTTTGTCACCAGCCGAGTCCAAAATACAGCGATTCCCCATCTCAGCCCAGAAAGCAGGTAGAACAAGTTTTGTGGTGCCTTTCAGCTGCCTACCGGGGTAGTGTAAAAACTACCAACAGAACTCGTTTCTGGCACCTTCCCCGGTGGAGTTGTGCATGGGGTGTGTTTGGAACATTTTGTCACCAGCCGAGTCCAAAATTCAGCGATTCCCCATCTCAGCCCAGAAAGCAGGTAGAACAAGTTTTGTGGTGCCTTTCAGCTGCCTACCGGGGTACTGTAAAAACTACCAACAGAACTCGTTTCTGGCACCTTCCCCGGTGGAGTTGTGCATGGGGTGTGTTTGGAACATTTTGTCACCAGCCGAGTCCAAAATTCAGCGATTCCCCACCTCAGCCCAGAAAGCAGGTAGAACAAGTTTTGTGGTGCCTTTCTCTTGCCTACCGGGGTAGTGTAAAAACTACCAACAGAACTCGTTTCTGGCACCTTCCCCGGTGGAGTTGTGCATGGGGTGTGTTTGGAACATTTTGTCACCAGCCGAGTCCAAAATTCAGCGATTCCCCATCTCAGCCCAGAAAGCAGGTAGAACAAGTTTTGTGGTGCCTTTCAGCTGCCTACCGGGGTAGTGTAAAAACTACCAACAGAACTCGTTTCTGGCACCTTCCCCGGTGGAGTTGTGCATGGGGTGTGTTTGGAACATTTTGTCACCAGCCGAGTCCAAAATTCAGCGATTCCCCATCTCAGCCCAGAAAGCAGGTAGAACAAGTTTTGTGGTGCCTTTCTCTTGCCTACCGGGGTAGTGTAAAAACTACCAACAGAACTCGTTTCTGGCACCTTCCCCGGAGGAGTTGTGCATGGGGTGTGTTTGGAACATTTTGTCACCAGCCGAGTCCAAAACTCAGCTGTTCACAGACTCTAGCCCAGAAAGCAGGTAGAACAAGTTTTGTGGTGCCTTTCAGCTGCCTACCGGGGTAGTGTAAAAACTACCAACAAAACTCGTTTCTGGCACCTTCCCCGGTGGAGTTGTGCATGGGGTGTGTTTGGAACATTTTGTCACCAGCCGAGTCCAAAATTCAGCCGTTCCCCATCTCAGCCCAGAAAGCAGGTAGAACAAGTTTTGTGGTGCCTTTCAGGTGCCTACCGGGGTAGTGTAAAAACTACCAACAGAACTCGTTTCTGGCACCTTCCCCGGTGGAGTTGTGCATGGGGTGTGTTTGGAACATTTTGTTACCAGCCGAGTCCAAAATTCAGCCGTTCCCCATCTCAGCCCAGAAAGCAGGTAGAACAAGTTTTGTGGTGCCTTTCAGCTGCCTACCGGGGTAGTGTAAAAACTACCAACAGAACTCGTTTCTGGCACCTTCCCCGGTGGAGTTGTGCATGGGGTGTGTTTGGAACATTTTGTCACCAGCCGAGTCCAAAATTCAGCGATTCCCCATCTCAGCCCAGAAAGCAGGTAGAACAAGTTTTGTGGTGCCTTTCAGCTGCCTACCGGGGTAGTGTAAAAACTACCAACAGAACTCGTTTCTGGCACCTTCCCCGGTGGAGTTGTGCATGGGGTGTGTTTGGAACATTTTGTCACCAGCCGAGTCCAAAATTCAGCGATTCCCCATCTCAGCCCAGAAAGCAGGTAGAACAAGTTTTGTGGTGCCTTTCAGCTGCCTACCGGGGTAGTGTAAAAACTACCAACAGAACTCGTTTCTGGCACCTTCCCCGGTGGAGTTGTGCATGGGGTGTGTTTGGAACATTTTGTCACCAGCCGAGTCCAAAATTCAGCGATTCTCCATTTCAGCCCAGAAAGCAGGTAGAACAAGTTTTGTGGTGCCTTTCAGCTGCCTACCGGGGTAGTGTAAAAACTACCAACAGAACTCGTTTCTGGCACCTTCCCCGGTGGAGTTGTGCATGGGGTGTGTTTGGAACATTTTGTTACCAGCCGAGTCCAAAATTCAGCGATTCCCCATCTCAGCCCAGAAAGCAGGTAGAACAAGTTTTGTGGTGCCTTTCAGCTGCCTACCGGGGTAGTGTAAAAACTACCAACAGAACTCGTTTCTGGCACCTTCCCCGGTGGAGGTGTGCATGGGGTGTGTTTGGAACATTTTGTCACCAGCCGAGTCCAAAATTCAGCGATTCCCCATCTCAGCCCAGAAAGCAGGTAGAAAAACTTTTTTGGTGCCTTTCAGCTTCCTCCCATAGCAATGTAAAAACTACCAAGAGAACTCCTTTCTGGCACCTTCCCCGCTGGAGTTGTGCATGGGGTGTGTTTGGAACATTTTGTCACCAGCCGAGTCCAAAATACAGCGATTCCCCATCTCAGCCCAGAAAGCAGGTAGAACAAGTTTTGTGGTGCCTTTCAGCTGCCTACCGGGGTAGTGTAAAAACTACCAACAGAACTCGTTTCTGGCACCTTCCCCGGTGGAGTTGTGCATGGGGTGTGTTTGGAACATTTTGTCACCAGCCGAGTCCAAAATTCAGCGATTCCCCATCTCAGCCCAGAAAGCAGGTAGAACAAGTTTTGTGGTGCCTTTCAGCTGCCTACCGGGGTACTGTAAAAACTACCAACAGAACTCGTTTCTGGCACCTTCCCCGGTGGAGTTGTGCATGGGGTGTGTTTGGAACATTTTGTCACCAGCCGAGTCCAAAATTCAGCGATTCCCCACCTCAGCCCAGAAAGCAGGTAGAACAAGTTTTGTGGTGCCTTTCTCTTGCCTACCGGGGTAGTGTAAAAACTACCAACAGAACTCGTTTCTGGCACCTTCCCCGGTGGAGTTGTGCATGGGGTGTGTTTGGAACATTTTGTCACCAGCCGAGTCCAAAATTCAGCGATTCCCCATCTCAGCCCAGAAAGCAGGTAGAACAAGTTTTGTGGTGCCTTTCAGCTGCCTACCGGGGTAGTGTAAAAACTACCAACAGAACTCGTTTCTGGCACCTTCCCCGGTGGAGTTGTGCATGGGGTGTGTTTGGAACATTTTGTCACCAGCCGAGTCCAAAATTCAGCGATTCCCCATCTCAGCCCAGAAAGCAGGTAGAACAAGTTTTGTGGTGCCTTTCTCTTGCCTACCGGGGTAGTGTAAAAACTACCAACAGAACTCGTTTCTGGCACCTTCCCCGGAGGAGTTGTGCATGGGGTGTGTTTGGAACATTTTGTCACCAGCCGAGTCCAAAACTCAGCTGTTCACAGACTCTAGCCCAGAAAGCAGGTAGAACAAGTTTTGTGGTGCCTTTCAGCTGCCTACCGGGGGTAGTGTAAAAACTACCAACAAAACTTGTTTCTGGCACCTTCCCCGGTGGAGTTGTGCATGGGGTGTGTTTGGAACATTTTGTCACCAGCCGAGTCCAAAATTCAGCCGTTCCCCATCTCAGCCCAGAAAGCAGGTAGAACAAGTTTTGTGGTGCCTTTCAGGTGCCTACCGGGGTAGTGTAAAAACTACCAACAGAACTCGTTTCTGGCACCTTCCCCGGTGGAGTTGTGCATGGGGTGTGTTTGGAACATTTTGTTACCAGCCGAGTCCAAAATTCAGCCGTTCCCCATCTCAGCCCAGAAAGCAGGTAGAACAAGTTTTGTGGTGCCTTTCAGCTGCCTACCGGGGTAGTGTAAAAACTACCAACAGAACTCGTTTCTGGCACCTTCCCCGGTGGAGTTGTGCATGGGGTGTGTTTGGAACATTTTGTCACCAGCCGAGTCCAAAATTCAGCGATTCCCCATCTCAGCCCAGAAAGCAGGTAGAACAAGTTTTGTGGTGCCTTTCAGCTGCCTACCGGGGTAGTGTAAAAACTACCAACAGAACTCGTTTCTGGCACCTTCCCCGGTGGAGTTGTGCATGGGGTGTGTTTGGAACATTTTGTCACCAGCCGAGTCCAAAATTCAGCTATTCCCCATCTCAGCCAGAAAGCAGGTACAAAAAGTTTTGTGGTGCCTTTCAGCTGCCTACCGGGGTAGTGTAAAAAACTACCAACAGAACTCGTTTCTGGCACCTTCCCCGGTGGAGTTGTGCATGGGGTGTGTTTGGAACATTTTGTTACCAGCCGAGTCCAAAATTCAGCTATTCCCCATCTCAGCCCAGAAAGCAGGTAGAACAAGTTTTGTGGTGCCTTTCAGCTGCCTACCGGGGTAGTGTAAAAACTACCAACAGAACTCGTTTCTGGCACCTTCCCCGGTGGAGTTGTGCATGGGGTGTGTTTGGAACATTTTGTCAGCAGCTGAGTCCAAAATTCAGCTTATCCCCATCTCAGCCCAGAAAGCAGGTAGAACAAGTTTTGTGGTGCCTTTCAGCTGCCTCCCGGAGCAATGTAAAAAACTACCAAGAGAACTCCTTTCTGGCACCTTCCCCGGTGGAGTTGTGCATGGGCTGTGTTTGGAACATTTTGTCAGCAGCCGAGTCCAAAATACAGCGATTCCCCATCTCAGCCCAGAAAGCAGGTAGAACAAGTTTTGTGGTGCCTTTCAGCTGCCTACCGGGGTAGTGTAAAAACTACCAACAGAACTCGTTTCTGGCACCTTCCCCGGTGGAGTTGTGCATGGGGTGTGTTTGGAACATTTTGTCACCAGCCGAGTCCAAAATTCAGCGATTCTCCATCTCAGCCCAGAAAGCAGGTAGAACAACTTTTGTGGTGCCTTTCAGCTGCCTACCGGGGTAGTGTAAAAACTACCAACAGAACTCGTTTCTGGCACCTTCCCCGGTGGAGTTGTGCATGGGGTGTGTTTGGAACATTTTGTCACCAGCCGAGTCCAAAATTCAGCGATTCCCCATCTCAGCCCAGAAAGCAGGTAGAACAAGTTTTGTGGTGCCTTTCTCTTGCCTACCGGGGTAGTGTAAAAACTACCACAGAACTCGTTTCTGGCACCTTCCCCGGTGGAGTTGTGCATGGGGTGTGTTTGGAACATTTTGTCACCAGCCGAGTCCAAAATTCAGCGATTCCCCATCTCAGCCCAGAAAGCAGGTAGAACAACTTTTGTGGTGCCTTTCTCTTGCCTACCGGGGTAGTGTAAAAACTACCAACAGAACTCGTTTCTGGCACCTTCCCCGGTGGAGTTGTGCATGGGGTGTGTTTGGAACATTTTGTCACCAGCCGAGTCCAAAATTCAGCGATTCCCCATCTCAGCCCAGAAAGCAGGTAGAACAAGTTTTGTGGTGCCTTTCTCTTGCCTACCGGGGTAGTGTAAAAAACTACCAACAGAACTCGTTTCTGGCACCTTCCCCGGTGGAGTTGTGCATGGGGTGTGTTTGGAACATTTTGTCACCAGCCGAGTCCAAAATTCAGCCGTTCCCCATCTCAGCCCAGAAAGCAGGTAGAACAAGTTTTGTGGTGCCTTTCAGCTGCCTACCGGGGTAGTGTAAAAACTACCAACAGAACTCGTTTCTGGCACCTTCCCCGGTGGAGTTGTGCATGGGGTGTGTTTGGAACATTTTGTCACCAGCCGAGTCCAAAATTCAGCGATTACCCATCTCAGCCCAGAAAGCAGGTAGAACAAGTTTTGTGGTGCCTTTCAGCTGCCTACCGGGGTAGTGTAAAAACTACCAACAGAACTCGTTTCTGGCACCTTCCCCGGTGGAGTTGTGCATGGGGTGTGTTTGGAACATTTTGTCAGCAGCCGAGTCCAAAATTCAGCTTATCCCCATCTCAGCCCAGAAAGCAGGTAGAAAAACTTTTGTGGTGCCTTTCAGCTGCCACCCGGAGCAATGTAAAAACTACCAAGAGAACTCCTTTCTGGCACCTTCCCCGGTGGAGTTGTGCATGGGCTGTGTTTGGAACATTTTGTCACCAGCCGAGTCCAAAATACAGCGATTCCCCATCTCAGCCCAGAAAGCAGGTAGAACAAGTTTTGTGGTGCCTTTCAGCTGCCTACCGGGGTAGTGTAAAAAACTACCAACAGAACTCGTTTCTGGCACCTTCCCCGGTGGAGTTGTGCATGGGGTGTGTTTGGAACATTTTGTCACCAGCCGAGTCCAAAATTCAGCGATTCTCCATCTCAGCCCAGAAAGCAGGTAGAACAAGTTTTGTGGTGCCTTTCTCTTGCCTACCGGGGTAGTGTAAAAACTACCAACAGAACTCGTTTCTGGCACCTTCCCCGGTGGAGTTGTGCATGGGGTGTGTTTGGAACATTTTGTCACCACCAGCCGAGTCCAAAATTCAGCTGATCCCCATCTCAGCCCAGAAAGCAGGTAGAACAACTTTTGTGGTGCCTTTCAGCTGCCTACCGGGGTAGTGTAAAAACTACCAACAGAACTCGTTTCTGGCACCTTCCCCGGTGGAGTTGTGCATGGGGTGTGTTTGGAACATTTTGTCACCACCCGAGTCCAAAATTCAGCGATTCCCCATCTCAGCCCAGAAAGCAGGTAGAACAACTTTTGTGGTGCCTTTCAGCTGCCTACCGGGGTAGTGTAAAAACTACCAACAGAACTCGTTTCTGGCACCTTCCCCGGTGGAGTTGTGCATGGGGTGTGTTTGGAACATTTTGTCACCAGCCGAGTCCAAAATTCAGCGATTCCCCATCTCAGCCCAGAAAGCAGGTAGAACAAGTTTTGTGGTGCCTTTCAGCTGCCTACCGGGGTAGTGTAAAAACTACCAACAGAACTCCTTTCTGGCACCTTCCCCGGTGGAGTTGTGCATGGGGTGTGTTTGGAACATTTTGTCACCAGCCGAGTCCAAAATTCAGCTGATCCCCATCTCAGCCCAGAAAGCAGGTAGAACAACTTTTGTGGTGCCTTTCAGCTGCCTACCGGGGTACTGTAAAAACTACCAACAGAACTCGTTTCTGGCACCTTCCCCGGTGGAGTTGTGCATGGGGTGTGTTTGGAACATTTTGTCACCAGCCGAGTCCAAAATTCAGCGATTCCCCATCTCAGCCCAGAAAGCAGGTAGAACAAGTTTTGTGGTGCCTTTCAGCTGCCTACCGGGGTAGTGTAAAAACTACCAACAGAACTCCTTTCTGGCACCTTCCCCGGTGGAGTTGTGCATGGGGTGTGTTTGGAACATTTTGTCACCAGCCGAGTCCAAAATTCAGCTGATCCCCATCTCAGCCCAGAAAGCAGGTAGAACAACTTTTGTGGTGCCTTTCAGCTGCCTACCGGGGTACTGTAAAAACTACCAACAGAACTCGTTTCTGGCACCTTCCCCGGTGGAGTTGTGCATGGGGTGTGTTTGGAACATTTTGTCACCAGCCGAGTCCAAAATTCAGCGATTCCCCATCTCAGCCCAGAAAGCAGGTAGAACAAGTTTTGTGGTGCCTTTCAGCTGCCTACCGGGGTAGTGTAAAAACTACCAACAGAACTCCTTTCTGGCACCTTCCCCGGTGGAGTTGTGCATGGGGTGTGTTTGGAACATTTTGTCACCAGCCGAGTCCAAAATTCAGCGATTCCCCATCTCAGCCCAGAAAGCAGGTAGAACAAGTTTTGTGGTGCCTTTCAGCTGCCTACCGGGGTAGTGTAAAAACTACCAACAGAACTCGTTTCTGGCACCTTCCCCGGTGGAGTTGTGCATGGGGTGTGTTTGGAACATTTTGTCACCAGCCGAGTCCAAAATTCAGCGATTCCCCATCTCAGCCCAGAAAGCAGGTAGAACAAGTTTTGTGGTGCCTTTCAGCTGCCTACCGGGGTAGTGTAAAAACTACCAACAGAACTCCTTTCTGGCACCTTCCCCGGTGGAGTTGTGCATGGGGTGTGTTTGGAACATTTTGTCACCAGCCGAGTCCAAAATTCAGCGATTCCCCATCTCAGCCCAGAAAGCAGGTAGAACAAGTTTTGTGGTGCCTTTCTCTTGCCTACCGGGGTAGTGTAAAAACTACCAACAGAACTCGTTTCTGGCACCTTCCCCGGTGGAGTTGTGCATGGGGTGTGTTTGGAACATTTTGTCACCAGCCGAGTCCAAAATTCAGCGATTCCCCATCTCAGCCCAGAAAGCAGGTAGAACAAGTTTTGTGGTGCCTTTCAGCTGCCTACCGGGGTAGTGTAAAAACTACCAACAGAACTCGTTTCTGGCACCTTCCCCGGTGGATTGTGCATGGGGTGTGTTTGGAACATTTTGTCACCAGCCGAGTCCAAAATTCAGCTGATCCCCATCTCAGCCCAGAAAGCAGGTAGAACAACTTTTGTGGTGCCTTTCAGCTGCCTACCGGGGTACTGTAAAAACTACCAACAGAACTCGTTTCTGGCACCTTCCCCGGTGGAGTTGTGCATGGGGTGTGTTTGGAACATTTTGTTACCAGCCGAGTCCAAAATTCAGCGATTCCCCATCTCAGCCCAGAAAGCAGGTAGAACAAGTTTTGTGGTGCCTTTCAGCTGCCTACCGGGGTAGTGTAAAAACTACCAACAGAACTCCTTTCTGGCACCTTCCCCGGTGGAGTTGTGCATGGGGTGTGTTTGGAACATTTTGTCACCAGCCGAGTCCAAAATTCAGCTGATCCCCATCTCAGCCCAGAAAGCAGGTAGAACAACTTTTGTGGTGCCTTTCAGCTGCCTACCGGGGTAGTGTAAAAACTACCAACAGAACTCCTTTCTGGCACCTTCCCCGGTGGAGTTGTGCATGGGGTGTGTTTGGAACATTTTGTCACCAGCCGAGTCCAAAATTCAGCGATTCCCCATCTCAGCCCAGAAAGCAGGTAGAACAAGTTTTGTGGTGCCTTTCAGCTGCCTACCGGGGTAGTGTAAAAACTACCAACAGAACTCGTTTCTGGCACCTTCCCCGGTGGAGTTGTGCATGGGGTGTGTTTGGAACATTTTGTCACCAGCCGAGTCCAAAATTCAGCGATTCCCCATCTCAGCCCAGAAAGCAGGTAGAACAAGTTTTGTGGTGCCTTTCAGCTGCCTACCGGGGTAGTGTAAAAACTACCAACAGAACTCGTTTCTGGCACCTTCCCCGGTGGAGTTGTGCATGGGGTGTGTTTGGAACATTTTGTCACCAGCCGAGTCCAAAATTCAGCGATTCCCCATCTCAGCCCAGAAAGCAGGTAGAACAAGTTTTGTGGTGCCTTTCAGCTGCCTACCGGGGTAGTGTAAAAACTACCAACAGAACTCCTTTCTGGCACCTTCCCCGGTGGAGTTGTGCATGGGGTGTGTTTGGAACATTTTGTCACCAGCCGAGTCCAAAATTCAGCGATTCCCCATCTCAGCCCAGAAAGCAGGTAGAACAAGTTTTGTGGTGCCTTTCTCTTGCCTACCGGGGTAGTGTAAAAACTACCAACAGAACTCGTTTCTGGCACCTTCCCCGGTGGAGTTGTGCATGGGGTGTGTTTGGAACATTTTGTCACCAGCCGAGTCCAAAATTCAGCCATTCCCCATCTCAGCCCAGAAAGCAGGTAGAACAAGTTTTGTGGTGCCTTTCAGCTGCCTACCGGGGTAGTGTAAAAACTACCAACAGAACTCGTTTCTGGCACCTTCCCCGGTGGATTGTGCATGGGGTGTGTTTGGAACATTTTGTCACCAGCCGAGTCCAAAATTCAGCTGATCCCCATCTCAGCCCAGAAAGCAGGTAGAACAACTTTTGTGGTGCCTTTCAGCTGCCTACCGGGGTACTGTAAAAACTACCAACAGAACTCGTTTCTGGCACCTTCCCCGGTGGAGTTGTGCATGGGGTGTGTTTGGAACATTTTGTTACCAGCCGAGTCCAAAATTCAGCGATTCCCCATCTCAGCCCAGAAAGCAGGTAGAACAAGTTTTGTGGTGCCTTTCAGCTGCCTACCGGGGTAGTGTAAAAACTACCAACAGAACTCGTTTCTGGCACCTTCCCCGGTGGATTGTGCATGGGGTGTGTTTGGAACATTTTGTCACCAGCCGAGTCCAAAATTCAGCGATTCCCCATCTCAGCCCAGAAAGCAGGTAGAACAAGTTTTGTGGTGCCTTTCAGCTGCCTACCGGGGTAGTGTAAAAACTACCAACAGAACTCCTTTCTGGCACCTTCCCCGGTGGAGTTGTGCATGGGGTGTGTTTGGAACATTTTGTCACCAGCCGAGTCCAAAATTCAGCGATTCCCCATCTCAGCCCAGAAAGCAGGTAGAACAAGTTTTGTGGTGCCTTTCAGCTGCCTACCGGGGTAGTGTAAAAACTACCAACAGAACTCCTTTCTGGCACCTTCCCCGGTGGAGTTGTGCATGGGGTGTGTTTGGAACATTTTGTCACCAGCCGAGTCCAAAATTCAGCGATTCCCCATCTCAGCCCAGAAAGCAGGTAGAACAAGTTTTGTGGTGCCTTTCAGCTGCCTACCGGGGTAGTGTAAAAACTACCAACAGAACTCCTTTCTGGCACCTTCCCCGGTGGAGTTGTGCATGGGGTGTGTTTGGAACATTTTGTCACCAGCCGAGTCCAAAATTCAGCTGATCCCCATCTCAGCCCAGAAAGCAGGTAGAACAACTTTTGTGGTGCCTTTCAGCTGCCTACCGGGGTAGTGTAAAAACTACCAACAGAACTCGTTTCTGGCACCTTCCCCGGTGGAGTTGTGCATGGGGTGTGTTTGGAACATTTTGTCACCAGCCGAGTCCAAAATTCAGCGATTCCCCATCTCAGCCCAGAAAGCAGGTAGAACAAGTTTTGTGGTGCCTTTCAGCTGCCTACCGGGGTAGTGTAAAAACTACCAACAGAACTCGTTGCTGGCACCTTCCCCGGTGGAGCTGTGCATGGGGTGTGTTTGGAACATTTTGTCACCAGCCGAGTCCAAAACTCAGCCATTCCCCATCTCAGCCCAGAAAGCAGGTAGAACAACTTTTGTGGTGCCTTTCAGCTGCCTACTGGGGTACTGTAAAAACTACCAACAGAACTCGTTTCTGGCACCTTCCCCGGTGGAGTTGTGCATGGGGTGTGTTTGGAACATTTTGTCACCAGCCGAGTCCAAAATTCAGCTGATCCCCATCTCAGCCCAGAAAGCAGGTAGAAAAACTTTTGTGGTGCCTTTCAGCTGCCTACCGGGGTAGTGTAAAAACTACCAACAGAACTCGTTTCTGGCACCTTCCCCGGTGGAGTTGTGCATGGGGTGTGTTTGGAACATTTTGTCACCAGCCGAGTCCAAAACTCAGCTGATCCCCATCTCAGCCCAGAAAGCAGGTAGAAAAACTTTTGTGGTGCCTTTCAGCTGCCTCCCGGAGCAATGTAAAAACTACCAAGAGAACTCCTTTCTGGCACCTTCCCCGGTGGAGTTGTGCATGGGGTGTGTTTGGAACATTTTGTCACCAGCCGAGTCCAAAATTCAGCCGTTCCCCATCTCAGCCCAGAAAGCAGGTAGAACAAGTTTTGTGGTGCCTTTCAGCTGCCTACCGGGGTAGTGTAAAAACTACCAACAGAACTCGTTTCTGGCACCTTCCCCGGTGGAGTTGTGCATGGGGTGTGTTTGGAACATTTTGTCACCAGCCGAGTCGAAAATTCAGCGATTCCCCATCTCAGCCCAGAAAGCAGGTAGAACAAGTTTTGTGGTGCCTTTCTCTTGCCTACCGGGGTAGTGTAAAAACTACCAACAGAACTCGTTTCTGGCACCTTCCCCGGTGGAGTTGTGCATGGGGTGTGTTTGGAACATTTTGTCACCAGCCGAGTCCAAAATTCAGCGATTCCCCATCTCAGCCCAGAAAGCAGGTAGAACAAGTTTTGTGGTGCCTTTCAGCTGCCTACCGGGGTAGTGTAAAAACTACCAACAGAACTCGTTTCTGGCACCTTCCCCGGTGGAGTTGTGCATGGGGTGTGTTTGGAACATTTTGTCACCAGCCGAGTCCAAAATTCAGCGATTCCCCATCTCAGCCCAGAAAGCAGGTAGAACAAGTTTTGTGGTGCCT
Source organism: Falco cherrug (assembly GCF_023634085.1). NCBI lineage: Eukaryota > Metazoa > Chordata > Aves > Falconiformes > Falconidae > Falco > Falco cherrug. The sequence continues at coordinate 46,273 of NW_026599330.1, forward strand.
TTCAGCTGCCTACCGGGGTAGTGTAAAAACTACCAACAGAACTCGTTTCTGGCACCTTCCCCGGTGGAGTTGTGCATGGGCTGTGTTTGGAACATTTTGTCACCAGCCGAGTCCAAAATTCAGCGATTCCCCATCTCAGCCCAGAAAGCAGGTAGAACAACTTTTGTGGTGCCTTTCAGGTGCCTACCGGGGTAGTGTAAAAACTACCAACAGAACTCGTTTCTGGCACCTTCCCCGGTGGAGTTGTGCATGGGGTGTGTTTGGAACATTTTGTCACCAGCCGAGTCCAAAATTCAGCTATTCCCCATCTCAGCCCAGAAAGCAGGTAGAACAAGTTTTGTGGTGCCTTTCAGCTGCCTACCGGGGTAGTGTAAAAACTACCAACAGAACTCGTTTCTGGCACCTTCCCCGGTGGAGTTGTGCATGGGGTGTGTTTGGAACATTTTGTCACCAGCCGAGTCCAAAATTCAGCGATTCCCCATCTCAGCCCAGAAAGCAGGTAGAACAAGTTTTGTGGTGCCTTTCAGCTGCCTACCGGGGTAGTGTAAAAACTACCAACAGAACTCGTTTCTGGCACCTTCCCCGGTGGAGTTGTGCATGGGGTGTGTTTGGAACATTTTGTCACCAGCCGAGTCCAAAATTCAGCCGTTCCCCATCTCAGCCCAGAAAGCAGGTAGAACAACTTTTGTGGTGCCTTTCTCTTGCCTACCGGGGTAGTGTAAAAACTACCAACAGAACTCGTTTCTGGCACCTTCCCCGGTGGAGTTGTGCATGGGGTGTGTTTGGAACATTTTGTTACCAGCCGAGTCCAAAATTCAGCGATTCCCCATCTCAGCCCAGAAAGCAGGTAGAACAAGTTTTGTGGTGCCTTTCAGCTGCCTACCGGGGTAGTGTAAAAACTACCAACAGAACTCGTTTCTGGCACCTTCCCCGGTGGAGTTGTGCGTGGGGTGTGTTTGGAACATTTTGTCACCAGCCGAGTCCAAAATTCAGCTGTTCCCCATCTCAGCCCAGAAAGCAGGTAGAACAACTTTTGTGGTGCCTTTCAGGTGCCTACCGGGGTAGTGTAAAAACTACCAACAGAACTCGTTTCTGGCACCTTCCCCGGTGGAGTTGTGCATGGGGTGTGTTTGGAACATTTTGTCACCAGCCGAGTCCAAAATTCAGCTATTCCCCATCTCAGCCCAGAAAGCAGGTAGAACAAGTTTTGTGGTGCCTTTCAGCTGCCTACCGGGGTAGTGTAAAAACTACCAACAGAACTCGTTTCTGGCACCTTCCCCGGTGGAGTTGTGCATGGGGTGTGTTTGGAACATTTTGTCACCAGCCGAGTCCAAAATTCAGCCGTTCCCCATCTCAGCCCAGAAAGCAGGTAGAACAAGTTTTGTGGTGCCTTTCAGCTGCCTACCGGGGTAGTGTAAAAACTACCAACAGAACTCGTTTCTGGCACCTTCCCCGGTGGAGTTGTGCATGGGGTGTGTTTGGAACATTTTGTCACCAGCCGAGTCCAAAATTCAGCCGTTCCCCATCTCAGCCCAGAAAGCAGGTAGAACAAGTTTTGTGGTGCCTTTCAGCTGCCTACCGGGGTAGTGTAAAAACTACCAACAGAACTCGTTTCTGGCACCTTCCCCGGTGGAGTTGTGCATGGGGTGTGTTTGGAACATTTTGTCAGCAGCCGAGTCCAAAATTCAGCGATTCCCCATCTCAGCCCAGAAAGCAGGTAGAACAAGTTTTGTGGTGCCTTTCAGCTGCCTACCGGGGTAGTGTAAAAACTACCAACAGAACTCGTTTCTGGCACCTTCCCCGGTGGAGTTGTGCATGGGGTGTGTTTGGAACATTTTGTCACCAGCCGAGTCCAAAATTCAGCGATTCCCCATCTCAGCCCAGAAAGCAGGTAGAACAAGTTTTGTGGTGCCTTTCAGCTGCCTACCGGGGTAGTGTAAAAACTACCAACAGAACTCGTTTCTGGCACCTTCCCCGGTGGAGTTGTGCATGGGGTGTGTTTGGAACATTTTGTCACCAGCCGAGTCCAAAATTCAGCGATTCCCCATCTCAGCCCAGAAAGCAGGTAGAACAAGTTTTGTGGTGCCTTTCAGCTGCCTACCAGGGTAGTGTAAAAACTACCAACAGAACTCGTTTCTGGCACCTTCCCCGGTGGAGTTGTGCATGGGGTGTGTTTGGAACATTTTGTCACCAGCCGAGTCCAAAATTCAGCGATTCCCCATCTCAGCCCAGAAAGCAGGTAGAACAAGTTTTGTGGTGCCTTTCAGCTGCCTACCGGGGTAGTGTAAAAACTACCAACAGAACTCGTTTCTGGCACCTTCCCCGGTGGAGTTGTGCATGGGGTGTGTTTGGAACATTTTGTCACCAGCCGAGTCCAAAATTCAGCCGTTCCCCATCTCAGCCCAGAAAGCAGGTAGAACAAGTTTTGTGGTGCCTTTCAGCTGCCTACCGGGGTAGTGTAAAAACTACCAACAGAACTCGTTTCTGGCACCTTCCCCGGTGGAGTTGTGCATGGGGTGTGTTTGGAACATTTTGTTACCAGCCGAGTCCAAAATTCAGCGATTCCCCATCTCAGCCCAGAAAGCAGGTAGAACAAGTTTTGTGGTGCCTTTCAGCTGCCTACCGGGGTAGTGTAAAAACTACCAACAGAACTCGTTTCTGGCACCTTCCCCGGTGGAGTTGTGCATGGGGTGTGTTTGGAACATTTTGTCACCAGCCGAGTCCAAAATTCAGCGATTCCCCATCTCAGCCCAGAAAGCAGGTAGAACAAGTTTTGTGGTGCCTTTCAGCTGCCTACCGGGGTAGTGTAAAAACTACCAACAGAACTCGTTTCTGGCACCTTCCCCGGTGGAGTTGTGCATGGGGTGTGTTTGGAACATTTTGTCACCAGCCGAGTCCAAAATTCAGCGATTCCCCATCTCAGCCCAGAAAGCAGGTAGAACAAGTTTTGTGGTGCCTTTCAGCTGCCTACCGGGGTAGTGTAAAAACTACCAACAGAACTCGTTTCTGGCACCTTCCCCGGTGGAGTTGTGCATGGGGTGTGTTTGGAACATTTTGTCACCAGCCGAGTCCAAAATTCAGCGATTCCCCATCTCAGCCCAGAAAGCAGGTAGAACAAGTTTTGTGGTGCCTTTCAGCTGCCTACCGGGGTAGTGTAAAAACTACCAACAGAACTCGTTTCTGGCACCTTCCCCGGTGGAGTTGTGCATGGGGTGTGTTTGGAACATTTTGTCACCAGCCGAGTCCAAAATTCAGCGATTCCCCATCTCAGCCCAGAAAGCAGGTAGAACAACTTTTCTTGTGCCTTTCAGCTGCCTACCAAGGTAGTGTAAAAACTACCAAGAGAATTCGTTCCTGGCACCTTCCCCGGTGGAGTTGTGCATGGGGTGTGTTTGGAACATTTTGTCACCGGCCGAGTCCAAAATTCAGCTGTTCCCCATCTCAGCCCAGAAAGCAGGTAGAACAACTTTTGTGGTGTCTTTCAGATGCCTACCGGAGCAATGTAAAAACTACCAGGAGAACTCCTGTCTGGCCCCTTCCCCGGTGGAGTTGTGCATGGGGTGTGTTTGGAACATTTTGTCACCAGCCGAGTCCAAAATTCAGCGGTTCCCCATCTCAGCCCAGAAAGCAGGTAGAACAACTTTTGTGGTGTCTTTCAGATGCCTACCAAGGTAGTTTAAAAACTACCTGGAGAACTCCTGTCTGGCACCTTCCCCGGTGGAGTTGTGCATGGGGTGTGTTTGGAACATTTTGTCACCAGCCGAGTCCAAAATTCAGCGTTTCCCGATCTCAGCCCAGAAAGCAGGTAGAACAACTTTTGTGGTGTCTTTCAGATGCCTACCAAGGTAGTGTAAAAACTACCAACAGAATTCGTTCCTGGCACCTTCCCCGGTGGAGTTGTGCATGGGGTGTGTTCGGAACATTTTGTCACCGGCCGACTCCAAAATTCAGCGGTTCCCCACCTCAGCCCACAAAGCAGGTACAACAACTTTTGTGGTGTCTTTCAGATGCCTACCGGACCAATGTAAAAACTACCAGGAGAACTCCTGTCTGGCACCTTCCCCGGTGGAGTTGTGCATGGGGTGTGTTTGGAACATTTTGTCACCAGCCGAGTCCAAAATTCAGCGGTTCCCCATCTCAGCCCAGAAAGCAGGTAGAACAACTTTTGTGGTGTCTTTCAGATGCCTACCAAGGTAGTGTAAAAACTACCAGGAGAACTCCTGTCTGGCACCTTCCCCGGTGGAGTTGTGCAGGGGGTGTGTTTGGAACATTTTGTCACCAGCCGAGTCCAAAATTCAGCGGTTCCCCATCTCAGCCCAGAAAGCAGGTAGAACAACTTTTGTGGTGTCTTTCAGATGCCTACCAAGGTAGTGTAAAAACTACCAAGAGAACTCCTGTCTGGCACCTTCCCCGGTGGAGTTGTGCATGGGGTGTGTTTGGAACATTTTGTCACCGGCCGACTCCAAAATTCAGCGTTTCCCCATCTCAGCCCAGAAAGCAGGTAGAACAACTTTTGTGGTGTCTTTCAGATGCCTACCAAGGTAGTGTAAAAACTACCAAGAGAACTCCTGTCTGGCACCTTCCCCGGTGGAGTTGTGCATGGGGTGTGTTTGGAACATTTTGTCACCGGCCGACTCCAAAATTCAGCGGTTCCCCATCTCAGCCCACAAAGCAGGTACAACAACTTTTGTGGTGTCTTTCAGCTGCCTACCAAGGTATTGTAAAAACTACCAAAAGAATTCGTTCCTGGCACCTTCCCCGGTGGAGTTGTGCATGGGGTGTGTTTGGAACATTTTGTCACCGGCCGAGTCCAAAATTCAGCGATTCCCCATCTCAGCCCACAAAGCAGGTAGAACAACTTTTGTGGTGTCTTTCAGATGCCTACCGGAGCAATGTAAAAACTACCAGGAGAACTCCTGTCTGGCACCTTCCCCGGTGGAGTTGTGCATGGGGTGTGTTTGGAACATTTTGTCACCAGCCGCGTCCAAAATTCAGAAATTCCCCATCTCAGCCCAGAAAGCAGGTAGAACAACTTTTGTGGTGCCTTTCAGATGCCTACCAAGGTAGTGTAAAAACTACCAAGAGAATTCGTTCCTGGCACCTTCCCCGGTGGAGTTGTGCATGGGGTGTGTTTGGAACATTTTGTCACCGGCCGACTCCAAAATTCAGCTGTTCCCCATCTCAGCCCAGAAAGCAGGTAGAACAACTTTTGTGGTGTCTTTCAGATGCCTACCGGAGCAATGTAAAAACTACCAGGAGAACTCCTGTCTGGCCCCTTCCCGGGTGGAGTTGTGCATGGGGTGTGTTTGGAACATTTTGTCACCAGCCGAGTCCAAAATTCAGCGGTTCCCCATCTCAGCCCACAAAGCAGGTAGAACAACTTTTGTGGTGTCTTTCAGATGCCTACCAAGGTAGTGTAAAAACTACCTGGAGAACTCCTGTCTGGCACCTTCCCCGGTGGAGTTGTGCATGGGGTGTGTTTGGAACATTTTGTCACCAGCCGACTCCAAAATTCAGCGTTTCCCCATCTCAGCCCAGAAAGCAGGTAGAACAACTTTTGTGGTGTCTTTCAGATGCCTACCAAGGTAGTGTAAAAACTACCAACAGAATTCGTTCCTGGCACCTTCCCCGGTGGAGTTGTGCATGGGGTGTGTTCGGAACATTTTGTCACCGGCCGACTCCAAAATTCAGCGGTTCCCCATCTCAGCCCAGAAAGCAGGTAGAACAACTTTTGTGGTGCCTTTCAGATGCCTACCGGACCAATGTAAAAACTACCAGGAGAACTCCTGTCTGGCACCTTCCCCGGTGGAGTTGTGCATGGGGTGTGTTTGGAACATTTTGTCACCAGCCGACTCCAAAATTCAGCGGTTCCCCATCTCAGCCCAGAAAGCAGGTAGAACAACTTTTGTGGTGTCTTTCAGATGCCTACCAAGGTAGTGTAAAAACTACCAGGAGAACTCCTGTCTGGCACCTTCCCCGGTGGAGTTGTGCAGGGGGTGTGTTTGGAACATTTTGTCACCAGCCGAGTCCAAAATTCAGCGGTTCCCCATCTCAGCCCAGAAAGCAGGTAGAACAACTTTTCTTGTGCCTTTCAGCTGCCTACCAAGGTAGTGTAAAAACTACCAAGAGAACTCCTGTCTGGCACCTTCCCCGGTGGAGTTGTGCATGGGGTGTGTTTGGAACATTTTGTCACCGGCCGACTCCAAAATTCAGCGTTTCCCCATCTCAGCCCAGAAAGCAGGTAGAACAACTTTTGTGGTGCCTTTCAGCTGCCTACCAAGGTAGTGTAAAAACTACCAAGAGAATTCGTTCCTGGCACCTTCCCCGGTGGAGTTGTGCATGGGGTGTGTTTGGAACATTTTGTCACCGGCCGACTCCAAAATTCAGCTGTTCCCCATCTCAGCCCAGAAAGCAGGTAGAACAACTTTTGTGGTGTCTTTCAGATGCCTACCGGACCAATGTAAAAACTACCAGGAGAACTCCTGTCTGGCCCCTTCCCCGGTGGAGTTGTGCATGGGGTGTGTTTGGAACATTTTGTCACCAGCCGAGTCCAAAATTCAGCGGTTCCCCATCTCAGCCCACAAAGCAGGTAGAACAACTTTTGTGGTGTCTTTCAGATGCCTACCAAGGTAGTGTAAAAACTACCAAAAGAATTCGTTCCTGGCACCTTCCCCGGTGGAGTTGTGCATGGGGTGTGTTTGGAACATTTTGTCACCAGCCGACTCCAAAATTCAGCGTTTCCCCATCTCAGCCCAGAAAGCAGGTAGAACAACTTTTGTGGTGTCTTTCAGATGCCTACCAAGGTAGTGTAAAAACTACCAAGAGAACTCCTGTCTGGCACCTTCCCCGGTGGAGTTGTGCATGGGGTGTGTTTGGAACATTTTGTCACCGGCCGACTCCAAAATCAGCGGTTCCCCATCTCAGCCCAGAAAGCAGGAAGAACAACTTTTGTGGTGCCTTTCAAATGCCTACCAAGGTAGTGTAAAAACTACCAGGAGAACTCCTGTCTGGCACCTTCCCCGGTGGAGTTGTGCATGGGGTGTGTTTGGAACATTTTGTCACCGGCCGAGTCCAAAATTCAGCGTTTCCCCATCTCAGCCCAGAAAGCAGGTAGAACAACTTCTGTGGTGTCTTTCAGATGCCTACCAAGGTAGTGTAAAAACTACCAGGAGAACTCCTGTCTGGCACCTTCCCCGGTGGAGTTGTGCATGGGGTGTGTTTGGAACATTTTGTCGACGGCCGACTCCAAAATTCAGCGTTTCCCCATCTCAGCCCAGAAAGCAGGTAGAACAACTTTTCTTGTGCCTTTCAGCTGCCTACCAAGGTAGTGTAAAAACTACCAAGAGAATTCGTTCCTGGCACCTTCCCCGGTGGAGTTGTGCATGGGGTGTGTTTGGAACATTTTGTCACCGGCCGACTCCAAAATTCAGCTGTTCCCCATCTCAGCCCAGAAAGCAGGTAGAACAACTTTTGTGGTGTCTTTCAGATGCCTACCGGAGCAATGTAAAAACTACCAGGAGAACTCCTGTCTGGCCCCTTCCCCGGTGGAGTTGTGCATGGGGTGTGTTTGGAACATTTTGTCACCAGCCGAGTCCAAAATTCAGCGGTTCCCCATCTCAGCCCAGAAAGCAGGTAGAACAACTTTTGTGGTGTCTTTCAGATGCCTACCAAGGTAGTGTAAAAACTACCTGGAGAACTCCTGTCTGGCACCTTCCGTGGTGGAGTTGTGCATGGGGTGTGTTTGGAACATTTTGTCACCAGCCGAGTCCAAAATTCAGCGTTTCCCCATCTCAGCCCAGAAAGCAGGTAGAACAAGTTTTGTGGTGTCTTTCAGATGCCTACCAAGGTAGTGTAAAAACTACCAACAGAATTCGTTCCTGGCACCTTCCCCGTTGGAGTTGTGCATGGGGTGTGTTCGGAACATTTTGTCACCGGCCGACTCCAAAATTCAGCGGTTCCCCATCTCAGCCCACAAAGCAGGTACAACAACTTTTGTGGTGTCTTTCAGATGCCTACCGGACCAATGTAAAAACTACCAGGAGAACTCCTGTCTGGCACCTTCCCCGGTGGAGTTGTGCATGGGGTGTGTTTGGAACATTTTGTCACCAGCCGAGTCCAAAATTCAGCGGTTCCCCATCTCAGCCCAGAAAGCAGGTAGAACAACTTTTGTGGTGTCTTTCAGATGCCTACCAAGGTAGTGTAAAAACTACCAGGAGAACTCCTGTCTGGCACCTTCCCCGGTGGAGTTGTGCAGGGGGTGTGTTTGGAACATTTTGTCACCAGCCGAGTCCAAAATTCAGCGGTTCCCCATCTCAGCCCAGAAAGCAGGTAGAACAACTTTTGTGGTGTCTTTCAGATGCCTACCAAGGTAGTGTAAAAACTACCAAGAGAACTCCTGTCTGGCACCTTCCCCGGTGGAGTTGTGCATGGGGTGTGTTTGGAACATTTTGTCACCGGCCGAGTCCAAAATTCAGCGATTCCCCATCTCAGCCCAGAAAGCAGGTAGAACAACTTTTGTGGTGCCTTTCAGCTGCCTACCAAGGTAGTGTAAAAACTACTAAGAGAACTCCTGTCTGGCACCTTCCCCGGTGGAGTTGTGCAGGGGGTGTGTTTGGAACATTTTGTCACCAGCCGACTCCAAAATTCAGCGGTTCCCCATCTCAGCCCAGAAAGCAGGTAGAACAACTTTTGTGGTGTCTTTTAGATGCCTACCAAGGTAGTGTAAAAACTACCAAGAGAACTCCTGCCTGGCACCTTCCCCGGTGGAGTTGTGCAGGGGGTGTGTTTGGAACATTTTGTCACCAGCCGAGTCCAAAATTCAGCGATTCCCCATCTCAGCCCAGAAAGCAGGTAGAACAACTTTTGTGGTGTCTTTCAGATGCCTACCAAGGTAGTGTAAAAACTACCTGGAGAACTCCTGTCTGGCACCTTCCGTGGTGGAGTTGTGCATGGGGTGTGTTTGGAACATTTTGTCACCAGCCGAGTCCAAAATTCAGCGTTTCCCCATCTCAGCCCAGAAAGCAGGTAGAACAAGTTTTGTGGTGTCTTTCAGATGCCTACCAAGGTAGTGTAAAAACTACCAACAGAATTCGTTCCTGGCACCTTCCCCGTTGGAGTTGTGCATGGGGTGTGTTCGGAACATTTTGTCACCGGCCGACTCCAAAATTCAGCGGTTCCCCATCTCAGCCCACAAAGCAGGTACAACAACTTTTGTGGTGTCTTTCAGATGCCTACCGGACCAATGTAAAAACTACCAGGAGAACTCCTGTCTGGCACCTTCCCCGGTGGAGTTGTGCATGGGGTGTGTTTGGAACATTTTGTCACCAGCCGAGTCCAAAATTCAGCGGTTCCCCATCTCAGCCCAGAAAGCAGGTAGAACAACTTTTGTGGTGTCTTTCAGATGCCTACCAAGGTAGTGTAAAAACTACCAGGAGAACTCCTGTCTGGCACCTTCCCCGGTGGAGTTGTGCAGGGGGTGTGTTTGGAACATTTTGTCACCAGCCGAGTCCAAAATTCAGCGGTTCCCCATCTCAGCCCAGAAAGCAGGTAGAACAACTTTTGTGGTGTCTTTCAGATGCCTACCAAGGTAGTGTAAAAACTACCAAGAGAACTCCTGTCTGGCACCTTCCCCGGTGGAGTTGTGCATGGGGTGTGTTTGGAACATTTTGTCACCGGCCGACTCCAAAATTCAGCGGTTCCCCATCTCAGCCCAGAAAGCAGGTAGAACAACTTTTGTGGTGCCTTTCAGATGCCTACCAAGGTAGTGTAAAAACTACCAACAGAATTCGTTCCTGGCACCTTCCCCGGTGGAGTTGTGCATGGGGTGTGTTCGGAACATTTTGTCACCGGCCGACTCCAAAATTCAGCGGTTCCCCATCTCAGCCCACAAAGCAGGTACAACAACTTTTGTGGTGTCTTTCAGCTGCCTGCCAAGGTATTGTAAAAACTACCAAAAGAATTCGTTCCTGGCACCTTCCCCGGTGGAGTTGTGCATGGGGTGTGTTTGGAACATTTTGTCACCGGCCGAGTCCAAAATTCAGCGATTCCCCATCTCAGCCCACAAAGCAGGTAGAACAACTTTTGTGGTGTCTTTCAGATGCCTACCGGAGCAATGTAAAAACTACCAGGAGAACTCCTGTCTGGCACCTTCCCCGGTGGAGTTGTGCATGGGGTGTGTTTGGAACATTTTGTCACCAGCCGCGTCCAAAATTCAGCGATTCCCCATCTCAGCCCAGAAAGCAGGTAGAACAACTTTTGTGGTGCCTTTCAGATGCCTACCAAGGTAGTGTAAAAACTACCAAGAGAATTCGTTCCTGGCACCTTCCCCGGTGGAGTTGTGCATGGGGTGTGTTTGGAACATTTTGTCACCGGCCGACTCCAAAATTCAGCTGTTCCCCATCTCAGCCCAGAAAGCAGGTAGAACAACTTTTGTGGTGTCTTTCAGATGCCTACCGGAGCAATGTAAAAACTACCAGGAGAACTCCTGTCTGGCCCCTTCCCGGGTGGAGTTGTGCATGGGGTGTGTTTGGAAAATTTTGTCACCAGCCGAGTCCAAAATTCAGCGGTTCCCCATCTCAGCCCACAAAGCAGGTAGAACAACTTTTGTGGTGTCTTTCAGATGCCTACCAAGGTAGTGTAAAAACTACCAAAAGAATTCGTTCCTGGCACCTTCCCCGGTGGAGTTGTGCATGGGGTGTGTTTGGAACATTTTGTCACCAGCCGACTCCAAAATTCAGCGTTTCCCCATCTCAGCCCAGAAAGCAGGTAGAACAACTTTTGTGGTGTCTTTCAGATGCCTACCAAGGTAGTGTAAAAACTACCAAGAGAACTCCTGTCTGGCACCTTCCCCGGTGGAGTTGTGCATGGGGTGTGTTTGGAACATTTTGTCACCGGCCGACTCCAAAATCAGCGGTTCCCCATCTCAGCCCAGAAAGCAGGAAGAACAACTTTTGTGGTGTCTTTCAGATGCCTACCAAGGTAGTGTAAAAACTACCAGGAGAACTCCTGTCTGGCACCTTCCCCGGTGGAGTTGTGCATGGGGTGTGTTTGGAACATTTTGTCACCGGCCGAGTCCAAAATTCAACGATTCCCCATCTCAGCCCAGAAAGCAGGTAGAACAACTTTTGTGGTGCCTTTCAGATGCCTACCAAGGTAGTGTAAAAACTACCAGGAGAACTCCTGTCTGGCACCTTCCGTGGTGGAGTTGTGCATGGGGTGTGTTTGGAACATTTTGTCACCAGCCGAGTCCAAAATTCAGCGTTTCCCCATCTCAGCCCAGAAAGCAGGTAGAACAACTTTTGTGGTGTCTTTTAGATGCCTACCAAGGTAGTGTAAAAACTACCAAGAGAACTCCTGTCTGGCACCTTCCCCGGTGGAGTTGTGCATGGGGTGTGTTTGGAACATTTTGTCACCGGCCGAGTCCAAAATTCAGCCGTTCCCCATCTCAGCCCACAAAGCAGGTAGAACAACTTTTGTGGTGTCTTTCAGATGCCTACCAAGGTAGTGTAAAAACTACCAAAAGAATTCGTTCCTGGCACCTTCCCCGGTGGAGTTGTGCATGGTGTGTTTGGAACATTTTGTCACCAGCCGAGTCCAAAATTCAGCGGTTCCCCATCTCAGCCCAGAAAGCAGGTAGAACAACTTTTGTGGTGTCTTTCAGATGCCTACCAAGGTAGTGTAAAAACTACCTGGAGAACTCCTGTCTGGCACCTTCCGTGGTGGAGTTGTGCATGGGGTGTGTTTGGAACATTTTGTCACCAGCCGAGTCCAAAATTCAGCGTTTCCCCATCTCAGCCCAGAAAGCAGGTAGAACAAGTTTTGTGGTGTCTTTCAGATGCCTACCAAGGTAGTGTAAAAACTACCAACAGAATTCGTTCCTGGCACCTTCCCCGTTGGAGTTGTGCATGGGGTGTGTTCGGAACATTTTGTCACCGGCCGACTCCAAAATTCAGCGGTTCCCCATCTCAGCCCACAAAGCAGGTACAACAACTTTTGTGGTGTCTTTCAGATGCCTACCGGACCAATGTAAAAACTACCAGGAGAACTCCTGTCTGGCACCTTCCCCGGTGGAGTTGTGCATGGGGTGTGTTTGGAACATTTTGTCACCAGCCGAGTCCAAAATTCAGCGGTTCCCCATCTCAGCCCAGAAAGCAGGTAGAACAGCTTTTGTGGTGTCTTTCAGATGCCTACCAAGGTAGTGTAAAAACTACCAGGAGAACTCCTGTCTGGCACCTTCCCCGGTGGAGTTGTGCAGGGGGTGTGTTTGGAACATTTTGTCACCAGCCGACTCCAAAATTCAGCGGTTCCCCATCTCAGCCCAGAAAGCAGGTAGAACAACTTTTGTGGTGTCTTTCAGATGCCTACCAAGGTAGTGTAAAAACTACCAAGAGAACTCCTGTCTGGCACCTTCCCCGGTGGAGTTGTGCATGGGGTGTGTTTGGAACATTTTGTCACCGGCCGACTCCAAAATTCAGCGGTTCCCCATCTCAGCCCAGAAAGCAGGTAGAACAACTTTTGTGGTGTCTTTCAGATGCCTACCAAGGTAGTGTAAAAACTACCAAAAGAATTCGTTCCTGGCACCTTCCCCGGTGGAGTTGTGCATGGGGTGTGTTTGGAACATTTTGTCACCGGCCGAGTCCAAAATTCAGCGGTTCCCCATCTCAGCCCAGAAAGCAGGTAGAACAACTTTTGTGGTGTCTTTCAGATGCCTACCGGAGCAATGTAAAAACTACCAGGAGAACTCCTGTCTGGCACCTTCCCCGGTGGAGTTGTGCATGGGGTGTGTTTGGAACATTTTGTCACCAGCCGCGTCCAAAATTCAGCGATTCCCCATCTCAGCCCAGAAAGCAGGTAGAACAACTTTTGTGGTGCCTTTCAGATGCCTACCAAGGTAGTGTAAAAACTACCAAGAGAACTCCTGTCTGGCACCTTCCCCGGTGGAGTTGTGCATGGGGTGTGTTTGGAACATTTTGTCGACGGCCGACTCCAAAATTCAGCGTTTCCCCATCTCAGCCCACAAAGCAGGTAGAACAACTTTTCTTGTGCCTTTCAGCTGCCTACCAAGGTAGTGTAAAAACTACCAAGAGAACTCCTGTCTGGCACCTTCCCCGGTGGAGTTGTGCATGGGGTGTGTTTGGAACATTTTGTCACCGGCCGACTCCAAAATTCAGCTGTTCCCCATCTCAGCCCAGAAAGCAGGTAGAACAACTTTTGTGGTGTCTTTCAGATGCCTACCGGAGCAATGTAAATACTACCAGGAGAACTCCTGTCTGGCCCCTTCCCGGGTGGAGTTGTGCATGGGGTGTGTTTGGAACATTTTGTCACCAGCCGAGTCCAAAATTCAGCGGTTCCCCATCTCAGCCCACAAAGCAGGTAGAACAACTTTTGTGGTGTCTTTCAGATGCCTACCAAGGTAGTGTAAAAACTACCAAAAGAATTCGTTCCTGGCACCTTCCCCGGTGGAGTTGTGCATGGGGTGTGTTTGGAACATTTTGTCGACGGCCGACTCCAAAATTCAGCGTTTCCCCATCTCAGCCCACAAAGCAGGTAGAACAACTTTTCTTGTGCCTTTCAGCTGCCTACCAAGGTAGTGTAAAAACTACCAGGAGAACTCCTGTCTGGCACCTTCCCCGGTGGAGTTGTGCATGGGGTGTGTTTGGATATTTTGTCACCGGCCGACTCCAAAATCAGCGGTTCCCCATCTCAGCCCAGAAAGCAGGAAGAACAACTTTTGTGGTGCCTTTCAAATGCCTACCAAGGTAGTGTAAAAACTACCAGGAGAACTCCTGTCTGGCACCTTCCCCGGTGGAGTTGTGCATGGGGTGTGTTTGGAACATTTTGTCACCGGCCGAGTCCAAAATTCAGCGTTTCCCCATCTCAGCCCAGAAAGCAGGTAGAACAACTTTTGTGGTGTCTTTTAGATGCCTACCAAGGTAGTGTAAAAACTACCAAGAGAACTCCTGTCTGGCACCTTCCCCGGTGGAGTTGTGCATGGGGTGTGTTTGGAACATTTTTTCACCGGCCGAGTCCAAAATTCAGCCGTTCCCCATCTCAGCCCACAAAGCAGGTAGAACAACTTTTGTGGTGTCTTTCAGATGCCTACCAAGGTAGTGTAAAAACTACCAAAAGAATTCGTTCCTGGCACCTTCCCCGGTGGAGTTGTGCATGGGGTGTGTTTGGAACATTTTGTCACCAGCCGAGTCCAAAATTCAGCGGTTCCCCATCTCAGCCCAGAAAGCAGGTAGAACAACTTTTGTGGTGTCTTTCAGATGCCTACCAAGGTAGTGTAAAAACTACCTGGAGAACTCCTGTCTGGCCCCTTCCCCGGTGGAGTTGTGCATGGGGTGTGTTTGGAACATTTTGTCACCAGCCGAGTCCAAAATTCAGCGTTTCCCCATCTCAGCCCAGAAAGCAGGTAGAACAACTTTTGTGGTGTCTTTCAGATGCCTACCAAGGTAGTGTAAAAACTACCAAAAGAATTCGTTCCTGGCACCTTCCCCGGTGGAGTTGTGCATGGGGTGTGTTTGGAACATTTTGTCACCGGCCGACTCCAAAATTCAGCGGTTCCCCATCTCAGCCCACAAAGCAGGTACAACAACTTTTGTGGTGTCTTTCAGATGCCTACCGGACCAATGTAAAAACTACCAGGAGAACTCCTGTCTGGCACCTTCCCCGGTGGAGTTGTGCATGGGGTGTGTTTGGAACATTTTGTCACCAGCCGCGTCCAAAATTCAGCGATTCCCCATCTCAGCCCAGAAAGCAGGTAGAACAACTTTTGTGGTGCCTTTCAGATGCCTACCAAGGTAGTGTAAAAACTACCAAGAGAACTCCTGTCTGGCACCTTCCCCGGTGGAGTTGTGCATGGGGTGTGTTTGGAACATTTTGTCGACGGCCGACTCCAAAATTCAGCGTTTCCCCATCTCAGCCCACAAAGCAGGTAGAACAACTTTTCTTGTGCCTTTCAGCTGCCTACCAAGGTAGTGTAAAAACTACCAACAGAATTCGTTCCTGGCACCTTCCCCGGTGGAGTTGTGCATGGGGTGTGTTTGGAACATTTTGTCACCGGCCGACTCCAAAATTCAGCTGTTCCCCATCTCAGCCCAGAAAGCAGGTAGAACAACTTTTGTGGTGTCTTTCAGATGCCTACCAAGGTAGTGTAAAAACTACCAGGAGAACTCCTGTCTGGCCCCTTCCCCGGTGTAGTTGTGCATGGGGTGTGTTTGGAACATTTTGTCACCAGCCGAGTCCAAAATTCAGCGGTTCCCTATCTCAGCCCAGAAAGCAGGAAGAACAACTTTTGTGGTGTCTTTCAGATGCCTACCAAGGTAGTGTAAAAACTACCAGGAGAACTCCTGTCTGGCACCTTCCGTGGTGGAGTTGTGCATGGGGTGTGTTTGGAACATTTTGTCACCAGCCGAGTCCAAAATTCAGCGTTTCCCCATCTCAGCCCAGAAAGCAGGTAGAACAACTTTTGTGGTGCCTTTCAGATGCCTACCAAGGTAGTGTAAAAACTACCAAGAGAACTCCTGTCTGGCACCTTCCGCGGTGGAGTTGTGCATGGGGTGTGTTTGGAACATTTTGTCACCGGCCGACTCCAAAATTCAGCGGTTCCCCATCTCAGCCCAGAAAGCAGGTACAACAACTTTTGTGGTGTCTTTCAGATGCCTACCAAGGTAGTGTAAAAACTACCAGGAGAACTCCTGTCTGGCACCTTCCGTGGTGGAGTTGTGCATGGGGTGTGTTTGGAACATTTTGTCACCAGCCGAGTCCAAAATTCAGCGTTTCCCCATCTCAGCCCAGAAAGCAGGTAGAACAACTTTTGTGGTGTCTTTTAGATGCCTACCAAGGTAGTGTAAAAACTACCAAGAGAACTCCTGTCTGGCACCTTCCCCGGTGGAGTTGTGCATGGGGTGTGTTTGGAACATTTTGTCACCGGCCGAGTCCAAAATTCAGCCGTTCCCCATCTCAGCCCACAAAGCAGGTAGAACAACTTTTGTGGTGTCTTTCAGCTGCCTACCAAGGTAGTGTAAAAACTACCAAAAGAATTCGTTCCTGGCACCTTCCCCGGTGGAGTTGTGCATGGGGTGTGTTTGGAACATTTTGTCACCAGCCGAGTCCAAAATTCAGCGGTTCCCCATCTCAGCCCAGAAAGCAGGTAGAACAACTTCTGTGGTGTCTTTCAGCTGCCTACCAAGGTATTGTAAAAACTACCAAAAGAATTCGTTCCTGGCACCTTCCCCGGTGGAGTTGTGCATGGGGTGTGTTTGGAACATTTTGTCACCGGCCGAGTCCAAAATTCAGCGATTCCCCATCTCAGCCCACAAAGCAGGTAGAACAACTTTTGTGGTGTCTTTCAGATGCCTACCGGAGCAATGTAAAAACTACCAGGAGAACTCCTGTCTGGCACCTTCCCCGGTGGAGTTGTGCATGGGGTGTGTTTGGAACATTTTGTCACCAGCCGCGTCCAAAATTCAGCGATTCCCCATCTCAGCCCAGAAAGCAGGTAGAACAACTTTTGTGGTGCCTTTCAGATGCCTACCAAGGTAGTGTAAAAACTACCAAGAGAATTCGTTCCTGGCACCTTCCCCGGTGGAGTTGTGCATGGGGTGTGTTTGGAACATTTTGTCACCGGCCGACTCCAAAATTCAGCTGTTCCCCATCTCAGCCCAGAAAGCAGGTAGAACAACTTTTGTGGTGTCTTTCAGATGCCTACCGGAGCAATGTAAAAACTACCAGGAGAACTCCTGTCTGGCCCCTTCCCGGGTGGAGTTGTGCATGGGGTGTGTTTGGAACATTTTGTCACCAGCCGAGTCCAAAATTCAGCGGTTCCCCATCTCAGCCCAGAAAGCAGGTAGAACAACTTTTGTGGTGTCTTTCAGATGCCTACCAAGGTAGTGTAAAAACTACCAAAAGAATTCGTTCCTGGCACCTTCCCCGGTGGAGTTGTGCATGGGGTGTGTTTGGAACATTTTGTCACCAGCCGACTCCAAAATTCAGCGTTTCCCCATCTCAGCCCAGAAAGCAGGTAGAACAACTTTTGTGGTGTCTTTCAGATGCCTACCAAGGTAGTGTAAAAACTACCAAGAGAACTCCTGTCTGGCACCTTCCCCGGTGGAGTTGTGCATGGGGTGTGTTTGGAACATTTTGTCACCGGCCGACTCCAAAATCAGCGGTTCCCCATCTCAGCCCAGAAAGCAGGAAGAACAACTTTTGTGGTGCCTTTCAAATGCCTACCAAGGTAGTGTAAAAACTACCAGGAGAACTCCTGTCTGGCACCTTCCCCGGTGGAGTTGTGCATGGGGTGTGTTTGGAACATTTTGTCACCGGCCGAGTCCAAAATTCAACGATTCCCCATCTCAGCCCAGAAAGCAGGTAGAACAACTTCTGTGGTGTCTTTCAGATGCCTACCAAGGTAGTGTAAAAACTACCAGGAGAACTCCTGTCTGGCACCTTCCGTGGTGGAGTTGTGCATGGGGTGTGTTTGGAACATTTTGTCACCAGCCGAGTCCAAAATTCAGCGTTTCCCCATCTCAGCCCAGAAAGCAGGTAGAACAACTTTTGTGGTGTCTTTTAGATGCCTACCAAGGTAGTGTAAAAACTACCAAGAGAACTCCTGTCTGGCACCTTCCCCGGTGGAGTTGTGCATGGGGTGTGTTTGGAACATTTTGTCACCGGCCGAGTCCAAAATTCAGCGATTCCCCATCTCAGCCCAGAAAGCAGGTAGAACAACTTTTGTGGTGCCTTTCAGATGCCTACCAAGGTAGTGTAAAAACTACCAAGAGAACTCCTGTCTGGCACCTTCCCCGGTGGAGTTGTGCATGGGGTGTGTTTGGAACATTTTGTCGACGGCCGACTCCAAAATTCAGCGTTTCCCCATCTCAGCCCAGAAAGCAGGTAGAACAACTTTTGTGGTGCCTTTCAGCTGCCTACCAAGGTAGTGTAAAAACTACCAGGAGAACTCCTGTCTGGCACCTTCCCCGGTGGAGTTGTGCATGGGGTGTGTTTGGAACATTTTGTCACCGGCCGACTCCAAAATTCAGCTGTTCCCCATCTCAGCCCAGAAAGCAGGTAGAACAACTTTTGTGGTGTCTTTCAGATGCCTACCGGAGCAATGTAAAAACTACCAGGAGAACTCCTGTCTGGCACCTTCCCCGGTGGAGTTGTGCATGGGGTGTGTTTGGAACATTTTGTCACCAGCCGAGTCCAAAATTCAGCGGTTCCCCATCTCAGCCCAGAAAGCAGGTAGAACAACTTTTGTGGTGTCTTTCAGATGCCTACCAAGGTAGTGTAAAAACTAACAGGAGAACTCCTGTCTGGCACCTTCCCCGGTGGAGTTGTGCATGGGGTGTGTTTGGAACATTTTGTCACCAGCCGAGTCCAAAATTCAGCGTTTCCCCATCTCAGCCCAGAAAGCAGGTAGAACAACTTTTGTGGTGTCTTTCAGATGCCTACCAAGGTAGTGTAAAAACTACCAGGAGAACTCCTGTCTGGCACCTTCCCCGGTGGAGTTGTGCAGGGGGTGTGTTTGGAACATTTTGTCACCAGCCGACTCCAAAATTCAGCGGTTCCCCATCTCAGCCCAGAAAGCAGGTAGAACAACTTTTGTGGTGTCTTTCAGATGCCTACCAAGGTAGTGTAAAAACTACCAAGAGAACTCCTGTCTGGCACCTTCCCCGGTGGAGTTGTGCATGGGGTGTGTTTGGAACATTTTGTCACCGGCCGACTCCAAAATTCAGCGGTTCCCCATCTCAGCCCAGAAAGCAGGTAGAACAACTTTTGTGGTGTCTTTCAGCTGCCTACCAAGGTAGTGTAAAAACTACCAAAAGAATTCGTTCCTGGCACCTTCCCCGGTGGAGTTGTGCATGGGGTGTGTTTGGAACATTTTGTCACCGGCCGAGTCCAAAATTCAGCGGTTCCCCATCTCAGCCCAGAAAGCAGGTAGAACAACTTTTGTGGTGTCTTTCAGATGCCTACCGGAGCAATGTAAAAACTACCAGGAGAACTCCTGTCTGGCACCTTCCCCGGTGGAGTTGTGCATGGGGTGTGTTTGGAACATTTTGTCACCAGCCGCGTCCAAAATTCAGCGATTCCCCATCTCAGCCCAGAAAGCAGGTAGAACAACTTTTGTGGTGCCTTTCAGATGCCTACCAAGGTAGTGTAAAAACTACCAAGAGAACTCCTGTCTGGCACCTTCCCCGGTGGAGTTGTGCATGGGGTGTGTTTGGAACATTTTGTCGACGGCCGACTCCAAAATTCAGCGTTTCCCCATCTCAGCCCACAAAGCAGGTAGAACAACTTTTCTTGTGCCTTTCAGCTGCCTACCAAGGTAGTGTAAAAACTACCAACAGAATTCGTTCCTGGCACCTTCCCCGGTGGAGTTGTGCATGGGGTGTGTTTGGAACATTTTGTCACCGGCCGACTCCAAAATTCAGCGGTTCCCCATCTCAGCCCAGAAAGCAGGTAGAACAACTTTTGTGGTGTCTTTCAGATGCCTACCGGAGCAATGTAAAAACTACCAGGAGAACTCCTGTCTGGCCCCTTCCCCGGTGTAGTTGTGCATGGGGTGTGTTTGGAACATTTTGTCACCAGCCGAGTCCAAAATTCAGCGGTTCCCTATCTCAGCCCAGAAAGCAGGAAGAACAACTTTTGTGGTGTCTTTCAGATGCCTACCAAGGTAGTGTAAAAACTACCAGGAGAACTCCTGTCTGGCACCTTCCCCGGTGGAGTTGTGCATGGGGTGTGTTTGGAACATTTTGTCACCAGCCGAGTCCAAAATTCAGCGTTTCCCCATCTCAGCCCAGAAAGCAGGTAGAACAACTTTTGTGGTGCCTTTCAGATGCCTACCAAGGTAGTGTAAAAACTACCAAGAGAACTCCTGTCTGGCACCTTCCGCGGTGGAGTTGTGCATGGGGTGTGTTTGGAACATTTTGTCACCGGCCGACTCCAAAATTCAGCGGTTCCCCATCTCAGCCCAGAAAGCAGGTACAACAACTTTTGTGGTGTCTTTCAGATGCCTACCAAGGTAGTGTAAAAACTACCAGGAGAACTCCTGTCTGGCACCTTCCGTGGTGGAGTTGTGCATGGGGTGTGTTTGGAACATTTTGTCACCAGCCGAGTCCAAAATTCAGCGTTTCCCCATCTCAGCCCAGAAAGCAGGTAGAACAACTTTTGTGGTGTCTTTTAGATGCCTACCAAGGTAGTGTAAAAACTACCAAGAGAACTCCTGTCTGGCACCTTCCCCGGTGGAGTTGTGCATGGGGTGTGTTTGGAACATTTTGTCACCGGCCGAGTCCAAAATTCAGCCGTTCCCCATCTCAGCCCACAAAGCAGGTAGAACAACTTTTGTGGTGTCTTTCAGATGCCTACCAAGGTAGTGTAAAAACTACCAAAAGAATTCGTTCCTGGCACCTTCCCCGGTGGAGTTGTGCATGGGGTGTGTTTGGAACATTTTGTCACCAGCCGAGTCCAAAATTCAGCAGTTCCCCATCTCAGCCCAGAAAG
This sequence comes from Falco cherrug, assembly GCF_023634085.1. NCBI lineage: Eukaryota > Metazoa > Chordata > Aves > Falconiformes > Falconidae > Falco > Falco cherrug. The sequence continues at coordinate 66,772 of NW_026599330.1, forward strand.
CAGGTAGAACAACTTTTGTGGTGTCTTTCAGATGCCTACCGGAGCAATGTAAAAACTACCAGGAGAACTCCTGTCTGGCACCTTCCCCGGTGGAGTTGTGCATGGGGTGTGTTTGGAACATTTTGTCACCAGCCGAGTCCAAAATTCAGCGTTTCCCCATCTCAGCCCAGAAAGCAGGTACAACAACTTTTGTGGTGTCTTTCAGATGCCTACCAAGGTAGTGTAAAAACTACCAACAGAATTCGTTCCTGGCACCTTCCCCGGTGGAGTTGTGCATGGGGTGTGTTCGGAACATTTTGTCACCGGCCGACTCCAAAATTCAGCGGTTCCCCATCTCAGCCCACAAAGCAGGTACAACAACTTTTGTGGTGTCTTTCAGATGCCTACCGGACCAATGTAAAAACTACCAGGAGAACTCCTGTCTGGCACCTTCCCCGGTGGAGTTGTGCATGGGGTGTGTTTGGAACATTTTGTCACCAGCCGAGTCCAAAATTCAGCGGTTCCCCATCTCAGCCCAGAAAGCAGGTAGAACAACTTTTGTGGTGTCTTTCAGATGCCTACCAAGGTAGTGTAAAAACTACCAGAAGAACTCCTGTCTGGCACCTTCCCCGGTGGAGTTGTGCATGGGGTGTGTTTGGAACATTTTGTCACCAGCCGACTCCAAAATTCAGCGGTTCCCCATCTCAGCCCAGAAAGCAGGTAGAACAACTTTTGTGGTGTCTTTCAGATGCCTACCAAGGTAGTGTAAAAACTACCAAGAGAACTCCTGTCTGGCACCTTCCCCGGTGGAGTTGTGCATGGGGTGTGTTTGGAACATTTTGTCACCGGCCGACTCCAAAATTCAGCGGTTCCCCATCTCAGCCCAGAAAGCAGGTAGAACAACTTTTGTGGTGTCTTTCAGCTGCCTACCAAGGTAGTGTAAAAACTACCAAAAGAATTCGTTCCTGGCACCTTCCCCGGTGGAGTTGTGCATGGGGTGTGTTTGGAACATTTTGTCACCGGCCGAGTCCAAAATTCAGCTGTTCCCCATCTCAGCCCAGAAAGCAGGTAGAACAACTTTTGTGGTGTCTTTCAGATGCCTACCGGAGCAATGTAAAAACTACCAGGAGAACTCCTGTCTGGCACCTTCCCCGGTGGAGTTGTGCATGGGGTGTGTTTGGAACATTTTGTCACCAGCCGCGTCCAAAATTCAGCGATTCCCCATCTCAGCCCAGAAAGCAGGTAGAACAACTTTTGTGGTGCCTTTCAGATGCCTACCAAGGTAGTGTAAAAACTACCAAGAGAACTCCTGTCTGGCACCTTCCGTGGTGGAGTTGTGCATGGGGTGTGTTTGGAACATTTTGTCGACGGCCGACTCCAAAATTCAGCGTTTCCCCATCTCAGCCCACAAAGCAGGTAGAACAACTTTTCTTGTGCCTTTCAGCTGCCTACCAAGGTAGTGTAAAAACTACCAACAGAATTCGTTCCTGGCACCTTCCCCGGTGGAGTTGTGCATGGGGTGTGTTTGGAACATTTTGTCACCGGCCGACTCCAAAATTCAGCTGTTCCCCATCTCAGCCCAGAAAGCAGGTAGAACAACTTTTGTGGTGTCTTTCAGATGCCTACCGGAGCAATGTAAAAACTACCAGGAGAACTCCTGTCTGGCCCCTTCCCCGGTGTAGTTGTGCATGGGGTGTGTTTGGAACATTTTGTCACCAGCCGAGTCCAAAATTCAGCGGTTCCCTATCTCAGCCCAGAAAGCAGGAAGAACAACTTTTGTGGTGTCTTTCAGATGCCTACCAAGGTAGTGTAAAAACTACCAGGAGAACTCCTGTCTGGCACCTTCCGTGGTGGAGTTGTGCATGGGGTGTGTTTGGAACATTTTGTCACCAGCCGAGTCCAAAATTCAGCGTTTCCCCATCTCAGCCCAGAAAGGAGGTAGAACAACTTTTGTGGTGCCTTTCAGATGCCTACCAAGGTAGTGTAAAAACTACCAAGAGAACTCCTGTCTGGCACCTTCCGCGGTGGAGTTGTGCATGGGGTGTGTTTGGAACATTTTGTCACCGGCCGACTCCAAAATTCAGCGGTTCCCCATCTCAGCCCAGAAAGCAGGTACAACAACTTTTGTGGTGTCTTTCAGCTGCCTACCAAGGTAGTGTAAAAACTACCAACAGAACTCCTGTCTGGCACCTTCCCCGGTGGAGTTGTGCATGGGGTGTGTTTGGAACATTTTGTCACCGGCCGAGTCCAAAATTCAGCTGTTCCCCATCTCAGCCCAGAAAGCAGGTAGAACAACTTTTGTGGTGTCTTTCAGATGCCTACCGGAGCAATGTAAAAACTACCAGGAGAACTCCTGTCTGGCACCTTCCCCGGTGGAGTTGTGCATGGGGTGTGTTTGGAACATTTTGTCACCGGCCGACTCCAAAATTCAGCGTTTCCCCATCTCAGCCCAGAAAGCAGGTAGAACAACTTTTGTGGTGTCTTTCAGATGCCTACCAAGGTAGTGTAAAAACTACTAAGAGAACTCCTGCCTGGCACCTTCCCCGGTGGAGTTGTGCATGGGGTGTGTTTGGAACATTTTGTCACCAGCCGAGTCCAAAATTCAGCGATTCCCCATCTCAGCCCAGAAAGCAGGTAGAACAACTTTTGTTGTGTCTTTCAGATGCCTACCAAGGTAGTGTAAAAACTACCGGGAGAACTCCTGTCTGGCACCTTCCCCGGTGGAGTTGTGTATGGGGTGTCTGTGAAACATTTTGTCACCGGCCGACTCCAAAATTCTGCTGTTCCCCATCTCAGCCCACAAAGCAGGTACAACAACTTTTGTGGTGTCTTTCAGCTGCCTACCAAGGTAGTGTAAAAACTACCAAAAGAATTCGTTCCTGGCACCTTCCCCGGTGGAGTTGTGCATGGGGTGTGTTTGGAACATTTTGTCACCGGCCGAGTCCAAAATTCAGCGTTTCCCCATCTCAGCCCAGAAAGCAGGTAGAACAAGTTTTGTGGTGTCTTTCAAATGCCTACCAAGGTAGTGTAAAAACTACCGGGAGAACTCCTGTTTGGCACCTTCCCCGGTGGAGTTGTTCATGGGGTGTGTTTGGAACATTTTGTCACCAGCCGAGTCCAAAATTCAGCGTTTCCCCATCTCAGCCCAGAAAGCAGGTAGAACAACTTTTGTGGTGTCTTTTAGATGCCTACCAAGGTAGTGTAAAAACTACCAAGAGAACTCCTGTCTGGCACCTTCCCCGGTGGAGTTGTGCATGGGGTGTGTTTGGAACATTTTGTCACCGGCCGACTCCAAAATTCAGCGGTTCCCCATCTCAGCCCAGAAAGCAGGAAGAACAACTTTTGTGGTGCCTTTCAAATGCCTACCAAGGTAGTGTAAAAACTACCAGGAGAACTCCTGTCTGGCACCTTCCCCGGTGGAGTTGTGCATGGGGTGTGTTTGGAACATTTTGTCACCGGCCGACTCCAAAATTCAGCGGTTCCCCATCTCAGCCCAGAAAGCAGGAAGAACAACTTCTGTGGTGTCTTTCAAATGCCTACCAAGGTAGTGTAAAAACTACCAGGAGAACTCCTGTCTGGCACCTTCCCCGGTGGAGTTGTGCATGGGGTGTGTTTGGAACATTTTGTCACCGGCCGAGTCCAAAATTCAGCGATTCCCCATCTCAGCCCAGAAAGCAGGTAGAACAACTTCTGTGGTGTCTTTCAGATGCCTACCAAGGTAGTGTAAAACTACCAGGAGAACTCCTGTCTGGCACCTTCCGTGGTGGAGTTGTGCATGGGGTGTGTTTGGAACATTTTGTCACCAGCCGACTCCAAAATTCAGCGTTTCCCCATCTCAGCCCAGAAAGCAGGTAGAACAACTTTTGTGGTGCCTTTCAGATGCCTACCAAGGTAGTGTAAAAACTACCAAGAGAACTCCTTTCTGGCACCTTCCCCGGTGGAGTTGTGCATGGGGTGTGTTTGGAACATTTTGTCACCAGCCGAGTCCAAAATTCAGCGTTTCCCCATCTCAGCCCAGAAAGCAGGTAGAACAACTTTTGTGGTGTCTTTCAGATGCCTACCAAGGTAGTGTAAAAACTACCAAGAGAACTCCTGTCTGGCACCTTCCCCGGTGGAGTTGTGCACGGGGTGTGTTTGGAACATTTTGTCAACGGCCGACTCCAAAATTCAGCGTTTCCCCATCTCAGCCCAGAAAGCAGGTACAACAACTTTTCTTGTGCCTTTCAGCTGCCTACCAAGGTAGTGTAAAAACTACCAACAGAATTCGTTCCTGGCACCTTCCCCGGTGGAGTTGTGCATGGGGTGTGTTTGGAACATTTTGTCACCGGCCGACTCCAAAATTCAGCGGTTCCCCATCTCAGCCCAGAAAGCAGGTAGAACAACTTTTGTGGTGTCTTTCAGATGCCTACCAAGGTAGTGTAAAAACTACTAAGAGAACTCCTGTCTGGCACCTTCCCCGGTGGAGTTGTGCAGGGGGTGTGTTTGGAACATTTTGTCACCGGCCGACTCCAAAATTCAGCTGTTCCCCATCTCAGCCCAGAAAGCAGGTAGAACAACTTTTGTGATGTCTTTCAGATGCCTAGCGGAGCAATGTAAAAACTACCAGGAGAACTCCTGCCTGGCACCTTCCGTGGTGGAGTTGTGCATGGGGTGTGTTTGGAACATTTTGTCACCGGCCGACTCCAAAATTCAGCGTTTCCCCATCTCAGCCCAGAAAGCAGGTAGAACAACTTTTGTGGTGTCTTTCAGATGCCTACCAAGGTAGTGTAAAAACTACTAAGAGAACTCCTGTCTGGCACCTTCCCCGGTGGAGTTGTGCATGGGTTGTGTTTGGAACATTTTGTCACCAGCCGAGTCCAAAATTCAGCGATTCCCCATCTCAGCCCAGAAAGCAGGTAGAACAACTTCTGTGGTGTCTTTCAGATGCCTACCAAGGTAGTGTAAAAACTACCAGGAGAACTCCTGTCTGGCACCTTCCGTGGTGGAGTTGTACATGGGGTGTGTTTGGAACATTTTGTCACCAGCCGAGTCCAAAATTCAGCGTTTCCCCATCTCAGCCCAGAAAGCAGGTAGAACAACTTTTGTGGTGCCTTTTAGATGCCTACCAAGGTAGTGTAAAAACTACCAAGAGAACTCCTGTCTGGCACCTTCCCCGGTGGAGTTGTGCATGGGGTGTGTTTGGAACATTTTGTCAACGGCAGACTCCAAAATTCAGCGGTTCCCCATCTCAGCCCAGAAAGCAGGTAGAACAACTTTTGTGGTGTCTTTCAGATGCCTACCAAGGTAGTGTAAAAACTACCAAGAGAACTCCTGTCTGGCACCTTCCCCGGTGGAGTTGTGCAGGGGGTGTGTTTGGAACATTTTGTCACCGGCCGACTCCAAAATTCAGCGGTTCCCCATCTCAGCCCACAAAGCAGGTAGAACAACTTTTGTGATGTCTTTCAGATGCCTAGCGGAGCAATGTAAAAACTATCAGGAGAACTCCTGTCTGGCACCTTCCCCGGTGTAGTTGTGCATGGGGTGTGTTTGGAACATTTTGTCACCAGCCGAGTCCAAAATTCAGCGGTTCCCCATCTCAGCCCAGAAAGCAGGTAGAACATCTTTTGTGGTATCTTTCAGATGCCTACCGGATCAATGTAAAAACTACCGGGAGAACTCCTGTCTGGCACCTTCCCCGGTGGAGTTGTGCAGGGGGTGTGTTTGGAACATTTTGTCACCGGCCGACTCCAAAATTCAGCGGTTCCCCATCTCAGCCCACAAAGCAGGTACAACTTCTTTTCTTGTGCTTTCAGCTGCCTACCAAGGTAGTGTAAAAACTACCAACAGAATTCGTTCCTGGCACCTTCCCCGGTGGAGTTGTGCATGGGGTGTCTGTGAAACATTTTGTCACCGGCCGACTCCAAAATTCAGCGGTTCCCCATCTCAGCCCAGAAAGCAGGTAGAACAACTTTTGTGGTGTCTTTCAGATGCCTACCGGAGCAATGTAAAAACTACCAGGAGAACTCCTGTCTGGCACCTTCCCCGGTGGAGTTGTGCATGGGGTGTGTTTGGAACATTTTGTCACCAGCCGAGTCCAAAATTCAGCGATTCCCCATCTCAGCCCAGAAAGCAGGTAGAACAAGTTTTGTGGTGCCTTTCAGCTGCCTACCGGGGTAGTGTAAAAACTACCAACAGAACTCGTTTCTGGCACCTTCCCCGGTGGAGTTGTGCATGGGGTGTGTTTGGAACATTTTGTCACCAGCCGAGTCCAAAATTCAGCGATTCCCCATCTCAGCCCAGAAAGCAGGTAGAACAAGTTTTGTGGTGCCTTTCAGCTGCCTACCGGGGTAGTGTAAAAACTACCAACAGAACTCGTTTCTGGCACCTTCCCCGGTGGAGTTGTGCATGGGGTGTGTTTGGAACATTTTGTCACCAGCCGAGTCCAAAATTCAGCGATTCCCCATCTCAGCCCAGAAAGCAGGTAGAACAAGTTTTGTGGTGCCTTTCAGCTGCCTACCGGGGTAGTGTAAAAACTACCAACAGAACTCGTTTCTGGCACCTTCCCCGGTGGAGTTGTGCATGGGGTGTGTTTGGAACATTTTGTCACCAGCCGAGTCCAAAATTCAGCGATTCCCCATCTCAGCCCAGAAAGCAGGTAGAACAACTTTTCTTGTGCCTTTCAGCTGCCTACCAAGGTAGTGTAAAAACTACCAAGAGAATTCGTTCCTGGCACCTTCCCCGGTGGAGTTGTGCATGGGGTGTGTTTGGAACATTTTGTCACCGGCCGAGTCCAAAATTCAGCTGTTCCCCATCTCAGCCCAGAAAGCAGGTAGAACAACTTTTGTGGTGTCTTTCAGATGCCTACCGGAGCAATGTAAAAACTACCAGGAGAACTCCTGTCTGGCCCCTTCCCCGGTGGAGTTGTGCATGGGGTGTGTTTGGAACATTTTGTCACCAGCCGAGTCCAAAATTCAGCCGTTCCCCATCTCAGCCCAGAAAGCAGGTAGAACAAGTTTTGTGGTGCCTTTCAGCTGCCTACCGGGGTAGTGTAAAAACTACCAACAGAACTCGTTTCTGGCACCTTCCCCGGTGGAGTTGTGCATGGGGTGTGTTTGGAACATTTTGTTACCAGCCGAGTCCAAAATTCAGCGATTCCCCATCTCAGCCCAGAAAGCAGGTAGAACAACTTTTGTGGTGCCTTTCTCTTGCCTACCGGGGTACTGTAAAAACTACCAACAGAACTCGTTTCTGGCACCTTCCCCGGTGGAGTTGTGCATGGGGTGTGTTTGGAACATTTTGTCACCAGCCGAGTCCAAAACTCAGCTGATCCCCATCTCAGCCCAGAAAGCAGGTAGAAAAACTTTTGTGGTGCCTTTCAGCTGCCTACCGGGGTAGTGTAAAAACTACCAACAGAACTCGTTTCTGGCACCTTCCCCGGTGGAGTTGTGCATGGGGTGTGTTTGGAACATTTTGTCACCAGCCGAGTCCAAAATTCAGCCGTTCCCCATCTCAGCCCAGAAAGCAGGTAGAACAAGTTTTGTGGTGCCTTTCAGCTGCCTACCGGGGTAGTGTAAAAACTACCAACAGAACTCGTTTCTGGCACCTTCCCCGGTGGAGTTGTGCATGGGGTGTGTTTGGAACATTTTGTCACCAGCCGAGTCCAAAATTCAGCGATTCTCCATCTCAGCCCAGAAAGCAGGTAGAACAAGTTTTGTGGTGCCTTTCTCTTGCCTACCGGGGTAGTGTAAAAACTACCAACAGAACTCGTTTCTGGCACCTTCCCCGGTGGAGTTGTGCATGGGGTGTGTTTGGAACATTTTGTCACCAGCCGAGTCCAAAATTCAGCGATTCCCCATCTCAGCCCAGAAAGCAGGTAGAACAAGTTTTGTGGTGCCTTTCAGCTGCCTACCGGGGTAGTGTAAAAACTACCAACAGAACTCGTTTCTGGCACCTTCCCCGGTGGAGTTGTGCATGGGGTGTGTTTGGAACATTTTGTCACCAGCCGAGTCCAAAATTCAGCGATTCCCCATCTCAGCCCAGAAAGCAGGTAGAACAAGTTTTGTGGTGCCTTTCAGCTGCCTACCGGGGTAGTGTAAAAACTACCAACAGAACTCGTTTCTGGCACCTTCCCCGGTGGAGTTGTGCATGGGCTGTGTTTGGAACATTTTGTCACCAGCCGAGTCCAAAATTCAGCGATTCCCCATCTCAGCCCAGAAAGCAGGTAGAACAACTTTTGTGGTGCCTTTCAGGTGCCTACCGGGGTAGTGTAAAAACTACCAACAGAACTCGTTTCTGGCACCTTCCCCGGTGGAGTTGTGCATGGGGTGTGTTTGGAACATTTTGTCACCAGCCGAGTCCAAAATTCAGCTATTCCCCATCTCAGCCCAGAAAGCAGGTAGAACAAGTTTTGTGGTGCCTTTCAGCTGCCTACCGGGGTAGTGTAAAAACTACCAACAGAACTCGTTTCTGGCACCTTCCCCGGTGGAGTTGTGCATGGGGTGTGTTTGGAACATTTTGTCACCAGCCGAGTCCAAAATTCAGCGATTCCCCATCTCAGCCCAGAAAGCAGGTAGAACAAGTTTTGTGGTGCCTTTCAGCTGCCTACCGGGGTAGTGTAAAAACTACCAACAGAACTCGTTTCTGGCACCTTCCCCGGTGGAGTTGTGCATGGGGTGTGTTTGGAACATTTTGTCACCAGCCGAGTCCAAAATTCAGCCGTTCCCCATCTCAGCCCAGAAAGCAGGTAGAACAACTTTTGTGGTGCCTTTCTCTTGCCTACCGGGGTAGTGTAAAAACTACCAACAGAACTCGTTTCTGGCACCTTCCCCGGTGGAGTTGTGCATGGGGTGTGTTTGGAACATTTTGTTACCAGCCGAGTCCAAAATTCAGCCGTTCCCCATCTCAGCCCAGAAAGCAGGTAGAACAAGTTTTGTGGTGCCTTTCAGCTGCCTACCGGGGTAGTGTAAAAACTACCAACAGAACTCGTTTCTGGCACCTTCCCCGGTGGAGTTGTGCGTGGGGTGTGTTTGGAACATTTTGTCACCAGCCGAGTCCAAAATTCAGCTGTTCCCCATCTCAGCCCAGAAAGCAGGTAGAACAACTTTTGTGGTGCCTTTCAGGTGCCTACCGGGGTAGTGTAAAAACTACCAACAGAACTCGTTTCTGGCACCTTCCCCGGTGGAGTTGTGCATGGGGTGTGTTTGGAACATTTTGTCACCAGCCGAGTCCAAAATTCAGCTATTCCCCATCTCAGCCCAGAAAGCAGGTAGAACAAGTTTTGTGGTGCCTTTCAGCTGCCTACCGGGGTAGTGTAAAAACTACCAACAGAACTCGTTTCTGGCACCTTCCCCGGTGGAGTTGTGCATGGGGTGTGTTTGGAACATTTTGTCACCAGCCGAGTCCAAAATTCAGCCGTTCCCCATCTCAGCCCAGAAAGCAGGTAGAACAAGTTTTGTGGTGCCTTTCAGCTGCCTACCGGGGTAGTGTAAAAACTACCAACAGAACTCGTTTCTGGCACCTTCCCCGGTGGAGTTGTGCATGGGGTGTGTTTGGAACATTTTGTCACCAGCCGAGTCCAAAATTCAGCCGTTCCCCATCTCAGCCCAGAAAGCAGGTAGAACAAGTTTTGTGGTGCCTTTCAGCTGCCTACCGGGGTAGTGTAAAAACTACCAACAGAACTCGTTTCTGGCACCTTCCCCGGTGGAGTTGTGCATGGGGTGTGTTTGGAACATTTTGTCAGCAGCCGAGTCCAAAATTCAGCGATTCCCCATCTCAGCCCAGAAAGCAGGTAGAACAAGTTTTGTGGTGCCTTTCAGCTGCCTACCGGGGTAGTGTAAAAACTACCAACAGAACTCGTTTCTGGCACCTTCCCCGGTGGAGTTGTGCATGGGGTGTGTTTGGAACATTTTGTCACCAGCCGAGTCCAAAATTCAGCGATTCCCCATCTCAGCCCAGAAAGCAGGTAGAACAAGTTTTGTGGTGCCTTTCAGCTGCCTACCGGGGTAGTGTAAAAACTACCAACAGAACTCGTTTCTGGCACCTTCCCCGGTGGAGTTGTGCATGGGGTGTGTTTGGAACATTTTGTCACCAGCCGAGTCCAAAATTCAGCGATTCCCCATCTCAGCCCAGAAAGCAGGTAGAACAAGTTTTGTGGTGCCTTTCAGCTGCCTACCGGGGTAGTGTAAAAACTACCAACAGAACTCGTTTCTGGCACCTTCCCCGGTGGAGTTGTGCATGGGGTGTGTTTGGAACATTTTGTCACCAGCCGAGTCCAAAATTCAGCGATTCCCCATCTCAGCCCAGAAAGCAGGTAGAACAAGTTTTGTGGTGCCTTTCAGCTGCCTACCGGGGTAGTGTAAAAACTACCAACAGAACTCGTTTCTGGCACCTTCCCCGGTGGAGTTGTGCATGGGGTGTGTTTGGAACATTTTGTCACCAGCCGAGTCCAAAATTCAGCCGTTCCCCATCTCAGCCCAGAAAGCAGGTAGAACAAGTTTTGTGGTGCCTTTCAGCTGCCTACCGGGGTAGTGTAAAAACTACCAACAGAACTCGTTTCTGGCACCTTCCCCGGTGGAGTTGTGCATGGGGTGTGTTTGGAACATTTTGTTACCAGCCGAGTCCAAAATTCAGCGATTCCCCATCTCAGCCCAGAAAGCAGGTAGAACAACTTTTGTGGTGCCTTTCTCTTGCCTACCGGGGTACTGTAAAAACTACCAACAGAACTCGTTTCTGGCACCTTCCCCGGTGGAGTTGTGCATGGGGTGTGTTTGGAACATTTTGTTACCAGCCGAGTCCAAAATTCAGCCGTTCCCCATCTCAGCCCAGAAAGCAGGTAGAACAAGTTTTGTGGTGCCTTTCAGCTGCCTACCGGGGTAGTGTAAAAACTACCAACAGAACTCGTTTCTGGCACCTTCCCCGGTGGAGTTGTGCATGGGGTGTGTTTGGAACATTTTGTCACCAGCCGAGTCCAAAATTCAGCGATTCCCCATCTCAGCCCAGAAAGCAGGTAGAACAAGTTTTGTGGTGCCTTTCAGCTGCCTACCGGGGTAGTGTAAAAACTACCAACAGAACTCGTTTCTGGCACCTTCCCCGGTGGAGTTGTGCATGGGGTGTGTTTGGAACATTTTGTCACCAGCCGAGTCCAAAATTCAGCGATTCCCCATCTCAGCCCAGAAAGCAGGTAGAACAAGTTTTGTGGTGCCTTTCAGCTGCCTACCGGGGTAGTGTAAAAACTACCAACAGAACTCGTTTCTGGCACCTTCCCCGGTGGAGTTGTGCATGGGGTGTGTTTGGAACATTTTGTCAGCAGCCGAGTCCAAAATTCAGCGATTCCCCATCTCAGCCCAGAAAGCAGGTAGAACAAGTTTTGTGGTGCCTTTCAGCTGCCTACCGGGGTAGTGTAAAAACTACCAACAGAACTCGTTTCTGGCACCTTCCCCGGTGGAGTTGTGCATGGGGTGTGTTTGGAACATTTTGTCACCAGCCGAGTCCAAAATTCAGCGATTCCCCATCTCAGCCCCGAAAGCAGGTAGAACAAGTTTTGTGGTGCCTTTCAGCTGCCTACCGGGGTAGTGTAAAAACTACCAACGGAACTCGTTTCTGGCACCTTCCCCGGTGGAGTTGTGCATGGGGTGTGTTTGGAACATTTTGTCACCAGCCGAGTCCAAAATTCAGCCCAGAAAGCAGGTAGAACAAGTTTTGTGGTGCCTTTCAGCTGCCTACCGGGGTAGTGTAAAAACTACCAACAGAACTCGTTTCTGGCACCTTCCCCGGTGGAGTTGTGCATGGGGTGTGTTTGGAACATTTTGTCACCAGCCGAGTCCAAAATTCAGCGATTCTCCATCTCAGCCCAGAAATCAGGTACAACAAGTTTTGTGGTGCCTTTCTCTTGCCTACCGGGGTAGTGTAAAAACTACCAACAGAACTCGTTTCTGGCACCTTCCCCGGTGGAGTTGTGCATGGGGTGTGTTTGGAACATTTTGTCACCAGCCGAGTCCAAAATTCAGCCATTCCCCATCTCAGCCCAGAAAGCAGGTAGAACAAGTTTTGTGGTGCCTTTCTCTTGCCTACCGGGGTAGTGTAAAAACTACCAACAGAACTCGTTTCTGGCACCTTCCCCGGTGGAGTTGTGCATGGGGTGTGTTTGGAACATTTTGTTACCAGCCGAGTCCAAAATTCAGCGATTCACCATCTCAGCCCAGAAAGAAGGTAGAACAAGTTTTGTGGTGCCTTTCAGCTGCCTACCGGGGTAGTGTAAAAACTACCAACAGAACTCGTTTCTGGCACCTTCCCCGGTGGATTGTGCATGGGGTGTGTTTGGAACATTTTGTCACCAGCCGAGTCCAAAATTCAGCTGATCCCCATCTCAGCCCAGAAAGCAGGTAGAACAACTTTTGTGGTGCCTTTCAGCTGCCTACCAGGGTAGTGTAAAAACTACCAACAGAACTCGTTTCTGGCACCTTCCCCGGTGGAGTTGTGCATGGGGTGTGTTTGGAACATTTTGTCACCAGCCGAGTCCAAAATTCAGCGATTCCCCATCTCAGCCCAGAAAGCAGGTACAACAACTTTTGTGGTGCCTTTCAGCTGCCTACCGGGGTAGTGTAAAAACTACCAACAGAACTCGTTTCTGGCACCTTCCCCGGTGGAGTTGTGCATGGGCTGTGTTTGGAACATTTTGTCACCAGCCGAGTCCAAAATTCAGCCGTTCCCCATCTCAGCCCAGAAAGCAGGTAGAACAAGTTTTGTGGTGCCTTTCAGCTGCCTACTGGGGTACTGTAAAAACTACCAACAGAACTCGTTTCTGGCACCTTCCCCGGTGGAGTTGTGCATGGGGTGTGTTTGGAACATTTTGTCACCAGCTGAGTCCAAAACTCAGCTGATCCCCATCTCAGCCCAGAAAGCAGGTAGAACAAGTTTTGTGGTGCCTTTCAGCTGCCTACCGGGGTAGTGTAAAAACTACCAACAGAACTCGTTTCTGGCACCTTCCCCGGTGGAGTTGTGCATGGGGTGTGTTTGGAACATTTTTTCACCAGCCGAGTCCAGAACTCAGCTGATCCCCATCTCAGCCCAGAAAGCAGGTAGAACAAGTTTTGTGGTGCCTTTCAGCTGCCTACCGGGGTAGTGTAAAAACTACCAACAGAACTCGTTTCTGGCACCTTCCCCGGTGGAGTTGTGCATGGGGTGTGTTTGGAACATTTTGTCACCAGCCGAGTCCAAAATTCAGCGATTCCCCATCTCAGCCCAGAAAGCAGGTAGAACAAGTTTTGTGGTGCCTTTCTCTTGCCTACCGGGGAAGTGTAAAAACTACCAACAGAACTCGTTTCTGGCACCTTCCCCGGTGGAGTTGTGCATGGGGTGTGTTTGGAACATTTTGTCACCAGCCGAGTCCAAAATTCAGCGATTCCCCATCTCAGCCCAGAAAGCAGGTACAACAACTTTTGTGGTGCCTTTCAGCTGCCTACCGGGGTAGTGTAAAAACTACCAACAGAACTCGTTTCTGGCACCTTCCCCGGTGGAGTTGTGCATGGGGTGTGTTTGGAACATTTTGTCACCAGCCGAGTCCAAAATTCAGCGATTCCCCATCTCAGCCCAGAAAGCAGGTAGAACAAGTTTTGTGGTGCCTTTCAGCTGCCTACCGGGGTAGTGTAAAAACTACCAACAGAACTCGTTTCTGGCACCTTCCCCGGTGGAGTTGTGCATGGGGTGTGTTTGGAACATTTTGTCACCAGCCGAGTCCAAAATTCAGCGATTCCCCATCTCAGCCCAGAAAGCAGGTAGAACAAGTTTTGTGGTGCCTTTCTCTTGCCTACCGGGGTAGTGTAAAAACTACCAACAGAACTCGTTTCTGGCACCTTCCCCGGTGGAGTTGTGCATGGGGTGTGTTTGGAACATTTTGTCACCAGCCGAGTCCAAAACTCAGCCATTCCCCATCTCAGCCCAGAAAGCAGGTAGAACAACTTTTGTGGTGCCTTTCAGCTGCCTACTGGGGTAGTGTAAAAACTACCAACAGAACTCGTTTCTGGCACCTTCCCCGGTGGAGTTGTGCATGGGGTGTGTTTGGAACATTTTGTCACCAGCCGAGTCCAAAATTCAGCTGATCCCCATCTCAGCCCAGAAAGCAGGTAGAAAAACTTTTGTGGTGCCTTTCAGCTGCCTACCGGGGTAGTGTAAAAACTACCAACAGAACTCGTTTCTGGCACCTTCCCCGGTGGAGTTGTGCATGGGGTGTGTTTGGAACATTTTGTCACCAGCCGAGTCCAAAACTCAGCTGATCCCCATCTCAGCCCAGAAAGCAGGTAGAAAAACTTTTGTGGTGCCTTTCAGCTGCCTCCCGGAGCAATGTAAAAACTACCAAGAGAACTCCTTTCTGGCACCTTCCCCGGTGGAGTTGTGCATGGGGTGTGTTTGGAACATTTTGTCACCAGCCGAGTCCAAAATTCAGCCGTTCCCCATCTCAGCCCAGAAAGCAGGTAGAACAAGTTTTGTGGTGCCTTTCAGCTGCCTACCGGGGTAGTGTAAAAACTACCAACAGAACTCGTTTCTGGCACCTTCCCCGGTGGAGTTGTGCATGGGGTGTGTTTGGAACATTTTGTCACCAGCCGAGTCCAAAATTCAGCGATTCTCCATCTCAGCCCAGAAAGCAGGTAGAACAAGTTTTGTGGTGCCTTTCTCTTGCCTACCGGGGTAGTGTAAAAACTACCAACAGAACTCGTTTCTGGCACCTTCCCCGGTGGAGTTGTGCATGGGGTGTGTTTGGAACATTTTGTCACCAGCCGAGTCCAAAATTCAGCGATTCCCCATCTCAGCCCAGAAAGCAGGTAGAACAAGTTTTGTGGTGCCTTTCAGCTGCCTACCGGGGTAGTGTAAAAACTACCAACAGAACTCGTTTCTGGCACCTTCCCCGGTGGAGTTGTGCATGGGGTGTGTTTGGAACATTTTGTCACCAGCCGAGTCCAAAATTCAGCGATTCCCCATCTCAGCCCAGAAAGCAGGTAGAACAAGTTTTGTGGTGCCTTTCAGCTGCCTACCGGGGTAGTGTAAAAACTACCAACAGAACTCGTTTCTGGCACCTTCCCCGGTGGAGTTGTGCATGGGGTGTGTTTGGAACATTTTGTCACCAGCCGAGTCCAAAATTCAGCGATTCCCCATCTCAGCCCAGAAAGCAGGTAGAACAACTTTTGTGGTGCCTTTCAGGTGCCTACCGGGGTAGTGTAAAAACTACCAACAGAACTCGTTTCTGGCACCTTCCCCGGTGGAGTTGTGCATGGGGTGTGTTTGGAACATTTTGTCACCAGCCGAGTCCAAAATTCAGCTATTCCCCATCTCAGCCCAGAAAGCAGGTAGAACAAGTTTTGTGGTGCCTTTCTCTTGCCTACCGGGGTAGTGTAAAAACTACCAACAGAACTCGTTTCTGGCACCTTCCCCGGTGGAGTTGTGCATGGGGTGTGTTTGGAACATTTTGTCACCAGCCGAGTCCAAAATTCAGCGATTCCCCATCTCAGCCCAGAAAGCAGGTAGAACAAGTTTTGTGGTGCCTTTCAGCTGCCTACCGGGGTAGTGTAAAAACTACCAACAGAACTCGTTTCTGGCACCTTCCCCGGTGGAGTTGTGCATGGGGTGTGTTTGGAACATTTTGTCACCAGCCGAGTCCAAAATTCAGCCGTTCCCCATCTCAGCCCAGAAAGCAGGTAGAACAACTTTTGTGGTGCCTTTCTCTTGCCTACCGGGGTAGTGTAAAAACTACCAACAGAACTCGTTTCTGGCACCTTCCCCGGTGGAGTTGTGCATGGGGTGTGTTTGGAACATTTTGTCACCAGCCGAGTCCAAAATTCAGCCGTTCCCCATCTCAGCCCAGAAAGCAGGTAGAACAAGTTTTGTGGTGCCTTTCAGCTGCCTACCGGGGTAGTGTAAAAACTACCAACAGAACTCGTTTCTGGCACCTTCCCCGGTGGAGTTGTGCGTGGGGTGTGTTTGGAACATTTTGTCACCAGCCGAGTCCAAAATTCAGCTGTTCCCCATCTCAGCCCAGAAAGCAGGTAGAACAACTTTTGTGGTGCCTTTCAGGTGCCTACCGGGGTAGTGTAAAAACTACCAACAGAACTCGTTTCTGGCACCTTCCCCGGTGGAGTTGTGCATGGGGTGTGTTTGGAACATTTTGTCACCAGCCGAGTCCAAAATTCAGCCGTTCCCCATCTCAGCCCAGAAAGCAGGTAGAACAAGTTTTGTGGTGCCTTTCAGCTGCCTACCGGGGTAGTGTAAAAACTACCAACAGAACTCGTTTCTGGCACCTTCCCCGGTGGAGTTGTGCATGGGGTGTGTTTGGAACATTTTGTCACCAGCCGAGTCCAAAAGTCAGCGATTCCCCATCTCAGCCCAGAAAGCAGGTAGAACAAGTTTTGTGGTGCCTTTCAGCTGCCTACCGGGGTAGTGTAAAAACTACCAACAGAACTCGTTTCTGGCACCTTCCCCGGTGGAGTTGTGCATGGGGTGTGTTTGGAACATTTTGTCACCAGCCGAGTCCAAAATTCAGCGATTCCCCATCTCAGCCCAGAAAGCAGGTAGAACAAGTTTTGTGGTGCCTTTCAGCTGCCTACCGGGGTAGTGTAAAAACTACCAACAGAACTCGTTTCTGGCACCTTCCCCGGTGGAGTTGTGCATGGGGTGTGTTTGGAACATTTTGTCACCAGCCGAGTCCAAAATTCAGCGATTCCCCATCTCAGCCCAGAAAGCAGGTAGAACAAGTTTTGTGGTGCCTTTCAGCTGCCTACCGGGGTAGTGTAAAAACTACCAACAGAACTCGTTTCTGGCACCTTCCCCGGTGGAGTTGTGCATGGGGTGTGTTTGGAACATTTTGTCACCAGCCGAGTCCAAAATTCAGCTGTTCCCCATCTCAGCCCAGAAAGCAGGTAGAACAAGTTTTGTGGTGCCTTTCAGCTGCCTACCGGGGTAGTGTAAAAACTACCAACAGAACTCGTTTCTGGCACCTTCCCCGGTGGAGTTGTGCATGGGGTGTGTTTGGAACATTTTGTTACCAGCCGAGTCCAAAATTCAGCCGTTCCCCATCTCAGCCCAGAAAGCAGGTAGAACAACTTTTGTGGTGCCTTTCTCTTGCCTACCGGGGTACTGTAAAAACTACCAACAGAACTCGTTTCTGGCACCTTCCCCGGTGGAGTTGTGCATGGGGTGTGTTTGGAACATTTTGTTACCAGCCGAGTCCAAAATTCAGCCGTTCCCCATCTCAGCCCAGAAAGCAGGTAGAACAAGTTTTGTGGTGCCTTTCAGCTGCCTACCGGGGTAGTGTAAAAACTACCAACAGAACTCGTTTCTGGCACCTTCCCCGGTGGAGTTGTGCATGGGGTGTGTTTGGAACATTTTGTCACCAGCCGAGTCCAAAATTCAGCGATTCCCCATCTCAGCCCAGAAAGCAGGTAGAACAAGTTTTGTGGTGCCTTTCAGCTGCCAACCGGGGTACTGTAAAAACTACCAACAGAACTCGTTTCTGGCACCTTCCCCGGTGGAGTTGTGCATGGGGTGTGTTTGGAACATTTTGTCACCAGCCGAGTCCAAAATTCAGCCGTTCCCCATCTCAGCCCAGAAAGCAGGTAGAACAAGTTTTGTGGTGCCTTTCAGCTGCCTACCGGGGTAGTGTAAAAACTACCAACAGAACTCGTTTCTGGCACCTTCCCCGGTGGAGTTGTGCATGGGGTGTGTTTGGAACATTTTGTCACCAGCCGAGTCCAAAATTCAGCGATTCCCCATCTCAGCCCAGAAAGCAGGTAGAACAAGTTTTGTGGTGCCTTTCAGCTGCCTACCGGGGTAGTGTAAAAACTACCAACAGAACTCGTTTCTGGCACCTTCCCCGGTGGAGCTGTGCATGGGGTGTGTTTGGAACATTTTGTCACCAGCCGAGTCCAAAACTCAGCCATTCCCCATCTCAGCCCAGAAAGCAGGTAGAACAACTTTTGTGGTGCCTTTCAGCTGCCTACTGGGGTACTGTAAAAACTACCAACAGAACTCGTTTCTGGCACCTTCCCCGGTGGAGTTGTGCATGGGGTGTGTTTGGAACATTTTGTCACCAGCCGAGTCCAAAATTCAGCTGATCCCCATCTCAGCCCAGAAAGCAGGTAGAAAAACTTTTGTGGTGCCTTTCAGCTGCCTACCGGGGTAGTGTAAAAACTACCAACAGAACTCGTTTCTGGCACCTTCCCCGGTGGAGTTGTGCATGGGGTGTGTTTGGAATATTTTGTCACCAGCCGAGTCCAAAACTCAGCTGATCCCCATCTCAGCCCAGAAAGCAGGTAGAAAAACTTTTGTGGTGCCTTTCAGCTGCCTCCCGGAGCAATGTAAAAACTACCAAGAGAACTCCTTTCTGGCACCTTCCCCGGTGGAGTTGTGCATGGGGTGTGTTTGGAACATTTTGTCACCAGCCGAGTCCAAAATTCAGCCGTTCCCCATCTCAGCCCAGAAAGCAGGTAGAACAAGTTTTGTGGTGCCTTTCAGCTGCCTACCGGGGTAGTGTAAAAACTACCAACAGAACTCGTTTCTGGCACCTTCCCCGGTGGAGTTGTGCATGGGGTGTGTTTGGAACATTTTGTCACCAGCCGAGTCCAAAATTCAGCGATTCTCCATCTCAGCCCAGAAAGCAGGTAGAACAAGTTTTGTGGTGCCTTTCTCTTGCCTACCGGGGTAGTGTAAAAACTACCAACAGAACTCGTTTCTGGCACCTTCCCCGGTGGAGTTGTGCATGGGGTGTGTTTGGAACATTTTGTCACCAGCCGAGTCCAAAATTCAGCGATTCCCCATCTCAGCCCAGAAAGCAGGTAGAACAAGTTTTGTGGTGCCTTTCAGCTGCCTACCGGGGTAGTGTAAAAACTACCAACAGAACTCGTTTCTGGCACCTTCCCCGGTGGAGTTGTGCATGGGGTGTGTTTGGAACATTTTGTCACCAGCCGAGTCCAAAATTCAGCGATTCCCCATCTCAGCCCAGAAAGCAGGTAGAACAAGTTTTGTGGTGCCTTTCAGCTGCCTACCGGGGTAGTGTAAAAACTACCAACAGAACTCGTTTCTGGCACCTTCCCCGGTGGAGTTGTGCATGGGGTGTGTTTGGAACATTTTGTCACCAGCCGAGTCCAAAATTCAGCGATTCCCCATCTCAGCCCAGAAAGCAGGTAGAACAACTTTTGTGGTGCCTTTCAGGTGCCTACCGGGGTAGTGTAAAAACTACCAACAGAACTCGTTTCTGGCACCTTCCCCGGTGGAGTTGTGCATGGGGTGTGTTTGGAACATTTTGTCACCAGCCGAGTCCAAAATTCAGCGATTCCCCATCTCAGCCCAGAAAGCAGGTAGAACAAGTTTTGTGGTGCCTTTCTCTTGCCTACCGGGGTAGTGTAAAAACTACCAACAGAACTCGTTTCTGGCACCTTCCCCGGTGGAGTTGTGCATGGGGTGTGTTTGGAACATTTTGTCACCAGCCGAGTCCAAAATTCAGCGATTCCCCATCTCAGCCCAGAAAGCAGGTAGAACAAGTTTTGTGGTGCCTTTCAGCTGCCTACCGGGGTAGTGTAAAAACTACCAACAGAACTCGTTTCTGGCACCTTCCCCGGTGGAGTTGTGCATGGGGTGTGTTTGGAACATTTTGTCACCAGCCGAGTCCAAAATTCAGCCGTTCCCCATCTCAGCCCAGAAAGCAGGTAGAACAACTTTTGTGGTGCCTTTCTCTTGCCTACCGGGGTAGTGTAAAAACTACCAACAGAACTCCTTTCTGGCACCTTCCCCGGTGGAGTTGTGCATGGGGTGTGTTTGGAATATTTTGTCACCAGCCGAGTCCAAAATTCAGCCGTTCCCCATCTCAGCCCAGAAAGCAGGTAGAACAAGTTTTGTGGTGCCTTTCAGCTGCCTACCGGGGTAGTGTAAAAACTACCAACAGAACTCGTTTCTGGCACCTTCCCCGGTGGAGTTGTGCGTGGGGTGTGTTTGGAACATTTTGTCACCAGCCGAGTCCAAAATTCAGCTGTTCCCCATCTCAGCCCAGAAAGCAGGTAGAACAACTTTTGTGGTGCCTTTCAGGTGCCTACCGGGGTAGTGTAAAAACTACCAACAGAACTCGTTTCTGGCACCTTCCCCGGTGGAGTTGTGCATGGGGTGTGTTTGGAACATTTTGTCACCAGCCGAGTCCAAAATTCAGCCGTTCCCCATCTCAGCCCAGAAAGCAGGTAGAACAAGTTTTGTGGTGCCTTTCAGCTGCCTACCGGGGTAGTGTAAAAACTACCAACAGAACTCGTTTCTGGCACCTTCCCCGGTGGAGTTGTGCATGGGGTGTGTTTGGAACATTTTGTCACCAGCCGAGTCCAAAATTCAGCCGTTCCCCATCTCAGCCCAGAAAGCAGGTAGAACAAGTTTTGTGGTGCCTTTCAGCTGCCTACCGGGGTAGTGTAAAAACTACCAACAGAACTCGTTTCTGGCACCTTCCCCGGTGGAGTTGTGCATGGGATGTGTTTGGAACATTTTGTCACCAGCCGAGTCCAAAATTCAGCCGTTCCCCATCTCAGCCCAGAAAGCAGGTAGAACAAGTTTTGTGGTGCCTTTCAGCTGCCTACCGGGGTAGTGTAAAAACTACCAACAGAACTCGTTTCTGGCACCTTCCCCGGTGGAGTTGTGCATGGGGTGTGTTTGGAACATTTTGTCACCAGCCGAGTCCAAAATTCAGCGATTCCCCATCTCAGCCCAGAAAGCAGGTAGAACAACTTTTGTGGTGCCTTTCTCTTGCCTACCGGGGTAGTGTAAAAACTACCAACAGAACTCGTTTCTGGCACCTTCCCCGGTGGAGTTGTGCATGGGGTGTGTTTGGAACATTTTGTCACCAGCCGAGTCCAAAATTCAGCGATTCCCCATCTCAGCCCAGAAAGCAGGTAGAACAAGTTTTGTGGTGCCTTTCAGCTGCCTACCGGGGTAGTGTAAAAACTACCAACAGAACTCGTTTCTGGCACCTTCCCCGGTGGAGTTGTGCATGGGGTGTGTTTGGAACATTTTGTCACCAGCCGAGTCCAAAAGTCAGCGATTCCCCATCTCAGCCCAGAAAGCAGGTAGAACAAGTTTTGTGGTGCCTTTCAGCTGCCTACCGGGGTAGTGTAAAAACTACCAACAGAACTCGTTTCTGGCACCTTCCCCGGTGGAGTTGTGCATGGGGTGTGTTTGGAACATTTTGTCACCAGCCGAGTCCAAAATTCAGCTGTTCCCCATCTCAGCCCAGAAAGCAGGTAGAACAAGTTTTGTGGTGCCTTTCAGCTGCCTACCGGGGTAGTGTAAAAACTACCAACAGAACTCGTTTCTGGCACCTTCCCCGGTGGAGTTGTGCATGGGGTGTGTTTGGAACATTTTGTTACCAGCCGAGTCCAAAATTCAGCCGTTCCCCATCTCAGCCCAGAAAGCAGGTAGAACAACTTTTGTGGTGCCTTTCTCTTGCCTACCGGGGTACTGTAAAAACTACCAACAGAACTCGTTTCTGGCACCTTCCCCGGTGGAGTTGTGCATGGGGTGTGTTTGGAACATTTTGTTACCAGCCGAGTCCAAAATTCAGCCGTTCCCCATCTCAGCCCAGAAAGCAGGTAGAACAACTTTTGTGGTGCCTTTCAGCTGCCTACCGGGGTAGTGTAAAAACTACCAACAGAACTCGTTTCTGGCACCTTCCCCGGTGGAGTTGTGCATGGGGTGTGTTTGGAACATTTTGTCACCAGCCGAGTCCAAAATTCAGCGATTCCCCATCTCAGCCCAGAAAGCAGGTAGAACAACTTTTGTGGTGCCTTTCTCTTGCCTACCGGGGTAGTGTAAAAACTACCAACAGAACTCCTTTCTGGCACCTTCCCCGGTGGAGTTGTGCATGGGGTGTGTTTGGAACATTTTGTCACCAGCCGAGTCCAAAATTCAGCCGTTCCCCATCTCAGCCCAGAAAGCAGGTAGAACAAGTTTTGTGGTGCCTTTCAGCTGCCTACCGGGGTAGTGTAAAAACTACCAACAGAACTCGTTTCTGGCACCTTCCCCGGTGGAGTTGTGCGTGGGGTGTGTTTGGAACATTTTGTCACCAGCCGAGTCCAAAATTCAGCTGTTCCCCATCTCAGCCCAGAAAGCAGGTAGAACAACTTTTGTGGTGCCTTTCAGGTGCCTACCGGGGTAGTGTAAAAACTACCAACAGAACTCGTTTCTGGCACCTTCCCCGGTGGAGTTGTGCATGGGGTGTGTTTGGAACATTTTGTCACCAGCCGAGTCCAAAATTCAGCCGTTCCCCATCTCAGCCCAGAAAGCAGGTAGAACAAGTTTTGTGGTGCCTTTCAGCTGCCTACCGGGGTAGTGTAAAAACTACCAACAGAACTCGTTTCTGGCACCTTCCCCGGTGGAGTTGTGCATGGGGTGTGTTTGGAACATTTTGTCACCAGCCGAGTCCAAAATTCAGCCGTTCCCCATCTCAGCCCAGAAAGCAGGTAGAACAAGTTTTGTGGTGCCTTTCAGCTGCCTACCGGGGTAGTGTAAAAACTACCAACAGAACTCGTTTCTGGCACCTTCCCCGGTGGAGTTGTGCATGGGATGTGTTTGGAACATTTTGTCACCAGCCGAGTCCAAAATTCAGCCGTTCCCCATCTCAGCCCAGAAAGCAGGTAGAACAAGTTTTGTGGTGCCTTTCAGCTGCCTACCGGGGTAGTGTAAAAACTACCAACAGAACTCGTTTCTGGCACCTTCCCCGGTGGAGTTGTGCATGGGGTGTGTTTGGAACATTTTGTCACCAGCCGAGTCCAAAATTCAGCGATTCCCCATCTCAGCCCAGAAAGCAGGTAGAACAACTTTTGTGGTGCCTTTCTCTTGCCTACCGGGGTAGTGTAAAAACTACCAACAGAACTCGTTTCTGGCACCTTCCCCGGTGGAGTTGTGCATGGGGTGTGTTTGGAACATTTTGTCACCAGCCGAGTCCAAAATTCAGCGATTCCCCATCTCAGCCCAGAAAGCAGGTAGAACAAGTTTTGTGGTGCCTTTCAGCTGCCTACCGGGGTAGTGTAAAAACTACCAACAGAACTCGTTTCTGGCACCTTCCCCGGTGGAGTTGTGCATGGCGTGTGTTTGGAACATTTTGTCACCAGCCGAGTCCAAAAGTCAGCGATTCCCCATCTCAGCCCAGAAAGCAGGTAGAACAAGTTTTGTGGTGCCTTTCAGCTGCCTACCGGGGTAGTGTAAAAACTACCAACAGAACTCGTTTCTGGCACCTTCCCCGGTGGAGTTGTGCATGGGGTGTGTTTGGAACATTTTGTCACCAGCCGAGTCCAAAATTCAGCTGTTCCCCATCTCAGCCCAGAAAGCAGGTAGAACAAGTTTTGTGGTGCCTTTCAGCTGCCTACCGGGGTAGTGTAAAAACTACCAACAGAACTCGTTTCTGGCACCTTCCCCGGTGGAGTTGTGCATGGGGTGTGTTTGGAACATTTTGTTACCAGCCGAGTCCAAAATTCAGCCGTTCCCCATCTCAGCCCAGAAAGCAGGTAGAACAACTTTTGTGGTGCCTTTCTCTTGCCTACCGGGGTACTGTAAAAACTACCAACAGAACTCGTTTCTGGCACCTTCCCCGGTGGAGTTGTGCATGGGGTGTGTTTGGAACATTTTGTTACCAGCCGAGTCCAAAATTCAGCCGTTCCCCATCTCAGCCCAGAAAGCAGGTAGAACAACTTTTGTGGTGCCTTTCAGCTGCCTACCGGGGTAGTGTAAAAACTACCAACAGAACTCGTTTCTGGCACCTTCCCCGGTGGAGTTGTGCATGGGGTGTGTTTGGAACATTTTGTCACCAGCCGAGTCCAAAATTCAGCGATTCCCCATCTCAGCCCAGAAAGCAGGTAGAACAAGTTTTGTGGTGCCTTTCAGCTGCCAACCGGGGTAGTGTAAAAACTACCAACAGAACTCGTTTCTGGCACCTTCCCCGGTGGAGTTGTGCATGGGGTGTGTTTGGAACATTTTGTCACCAGCCGAGTCCAAAATTCAGCCGTTCCCCATCTCAGCCCAGAAAGCAGGTAGAACAAGTTTTGTGGTGCCTTTCAGCTGCCTACCGGGGTAGTGTAAAAACTACCAACAGAACTCGTTTCTGGCACCTTCCCCGGTGGAGTTGTGCATGGGGTGTGTTTGGAACATTTTGTCACCAGCCGAGTCCAAAATTCAGCCGTTCCCCATCTCAGCCCAGAAAGCAGGTAGAACAAGTTTTGTGGTGCCTTTCAGCTGCCTACCGGGGTAGTGTAAAAACTACCAACAGAACTCGTTTCTGGCACCTTCCCCGGTGGAGTTGTGCATGGGGTGTGTTTGGAACATTTTGTCACCAGCCGAGTCCAAAATTCAGCGATTCCCCATCTCAGCCCAGAAAGCAGGTACAACAAGTTTTGTGGTGCCTTTCAGCTGCCTACCGGGGTAGTGTAAAAACTACCAACAGAACTCGTTTCTGGCACCTTCCCCGGTGGAGTTGTGCATGGGGTGTGTTTGGAACATTTTGTCACCAGCCGAGTCCAAAATTCAGCGATTCCCCATCTCAGCCCAGAAAGCACGTAGAACAAGTTTTGTGGTGCCTTTCAGCTGCCTACCGGGGTAGTGTAAAAACTACCAACAGAACTCGTTTCTGGCACCTTCCCCGGTGGAGGTGTGCATGGGGTGTGTTTGGAACATTTTGTCACCAGCCGAGTCCAAAATTCAGCTATTCCCCATCTCAGCCCAGAAAGCAGGTAGAACAAGTTTTGTGGTGCCTTTCAGCTGCCTACCGGGGTAGTGTAAAAACTACCAACAGAACTCGTTTCTGGCACCTTCCCCGGTGGAGTTGTGCATGGGGTGTGTTTGGAACATTTTGTCACCAGCCGAGTCCAAAATTCAGCGATTCCCCATCTCAGCCCAGAAAGCAGGTAGAACAAGTTTTGTGGTGCCTTTCAGCTGCCTACCGGGGTAGTGTAAAAACTACCAACAGAACTCGTTTCTGGCACCTTCCCCGGTGGAGTTGTGCATGGGGTGTGTTTGGAACATTTTGTCACCAGCCGAGTCCAAAATTCAGCGATTCCCCATCTCAGCCCAGAAAGCAGGTAGAACAAGTTTTGTGGTGCCTTTCAGCTGCCTACCGGGGTAGTGTAAAAACTACCAACAGAACTCGTTTCTGGCACCTTCCCCGGTGGAGTTGTGCATGGGGTGTGTTTGGAACATTTTGTCACCAGCCGAGTCCAAAATTCAGCGATTCCCCATCTCAGCCCAGAAAGCAGGTAGAACAAGTTTTGTGGTGCCTTTCAGCTGCCTACCGGGGTAGTGTAAAAACTACCAACAGAACTCGTTTCTGGCACCTTCCCCGGTGGAGTTGTGCATGGGGTGTGTTTGGAACATTTTGTCACCAGCCGAGTCCAAAATTCAGCGATTCCCCATCTCAGCCCAGAAAGCAGGTACAACAAGTTTTGTGGTGCCTTTCAGCTGCCTACCGGGGTAGTGTAAAAACTACCAACAGAACTCGTTTCTGGCACCTTCCCCGGTGGAGTTGTGCATGGCGTGTGTTTGGAACATTTTGTCACCAGCCGAGTCCAAAATTCAGCGATTCCCCATCTCAGCCCAGAAAGCAGGTAGAACAAGTTCTGTGGTGCCTTTCAGCTGCCTACCGGGGTAGTGTAAAAACTACCAACAGAACTCGTTTCTGGCACCTTCCCCGGTGGAGTTGTGCATGGGGTGTGTTTGGAACATTTTGTCACCAGCCGAGTCCAAAATTCAGCGATTCCCCATCTCAGCCCAGAAAGCAGGTAGAACAAGTTTTGTGGTGCCTTTCAGCTGCCTACCGGGGTAGTGTAAAAACTACCAACAGAACTCGTTTCTGGCACCTTCCCCGGTGGAGTTGTGCATGGGGTGTGTTTGGAACATTTTGTCACCAGCCGAGTCCAAAATTCAGCGATTCCCCATCTCAGCCCAGAAAGCAGGTAGAACAAGTTTTGTGGTGCCTTTCAGCTGCCTACCGGGGTAGTGTAAAAACTACCAACAGAACTCGTTTCTGGCACCTTCCCCGGTGGAGTTGTGCATGGGGTGTGTTTGGAACATTTTGTCAGCAGCCGAGTCCAAAATTCAGCCGTTCCCCATCTCAGCCCAGAAAGCAGGTAGAACAAGTTTTGTGGTGCCTTTCAGCTGCCTACCGGGGTAGTGTAAAAACTACCAACAGAACTCGTTTCTGGCACCTTCCCCGGTGGAGTTGTGCATGGCGTGTGTTTGGAACATTTTGTCACCAGCCGAGTCCAAAATTCAGCTGTTCCCCATCTCAGCCCAGAAAGCAGGTAGAACAAGTTTTGTGGTGCCTTTCAGCTGCCTACCGGGGTAGTGTAAAAACTACCAACAGAACTCGTTTCTGGCACCTTCCCCGGTGGAGTTGTGCATGGGGTGTGTTTGGAACATTTTGTCACCAGCCGAGTCCAAAATTCAGCGATTCCCCATCTCAGCCCAGAAAGCAGGTAGAACAAGTTTTGTGGTGCCTTTCAGCTGCCTACCGGGGTAGTGTAAAAACTACCAACAGAACTCGTTTCTGGCACCTTCCCCGGTGGAGTTGTGCATGGGGTGTGTTTGGAACATTTTGTCACCAGCCGAGTCCAAAATTCAGCGATTCCCCATCTCAGCCCAGAAAGCAGGTAGAACAAGTTTTGTGGTGCCTTTCAGCTGCCTACCGGGGTAGTGTAAAAACTACCAACAGAACTCGTTTCTGGCACCTTCCCCGGTGGAGTTGTGCATGGGGTGTGTTTGGAACATTTTGTCAGCAGCCGAGTCCAAAATTCAGCCGTTCCCCATCTCAGCCCAGAAAGCAGGTAGAACAAGTTTTGTGGTGCCTTTCAGCTGCCTACCGGGGTAGTGTAAAAACTACCAACAGAACTCGTTTCTGGCACCTTCCCCGGTGGAGTTGTGCATGGGGTGTGTTTGGAACATTTTGTCACCAGCCGAGTCCAAAATTCAGCGATTCCCCATCTCAGCCCAGAAAGCAGGTAGAACAAGTTTTGTGGTGCCTTTCAGCTGCCTACCGGGGTAGTGTAAAAACTACCAACAGAACTCGTTTCTGGCACCTTCCCCGGTGGAGTTGTGCATGGGGTGTGTTTGGAACATTTTGTCACCAGCCGAGTCCAAAATTCAGCGATTCCCCATCTCAGCCCAGAAAGCAGGTAGAACAAGTTTTGTGGTGCCTTTCAGCTGCCTACCGGGGTAGTGTAAAAACTACCAACAGAACTCGTTTCTGGCACCTTCCCCGGTGGAGTTGTGCATGGGGTGTGTTTGGAACATTTTGTCACCAGCCGAGTCCAAAATTCAGCGATTCCCCATCTCAGCCCAGAAAGCAGGTAGAACAACTTTTGTGGTGCCTTTCAGCTGCCTACCGGGGTAGTGTAAAAACTACCAACAGAACTCGTTTCTGGCACCTTCCCCGGTGGAGTTGTGCATGGGCTGTGTTTGGAACATTTTGTCACCAGCCGAGTCCAAAATTCAGCGATTCCCCATCTCAGCCCAGAAAGCAGGTAGAACAAGTTTTGTGGTGCCTTTCAGCTGCCTACCGGGGTAGTGTAAAAACTACCAACAGAACTCGTTTCTGGCACCTTCCCCGGTGGAGTTGTGCATGGGGTGTGTTTGGAACATTTTGTCACCAGCCGAGTCCAAAATTCAGCGATTCCCCATCTCAGCCCAGAAAGCAGGTAGAACAAGTTTTGTGGTGCCTTTCAGCTGCCTACCGGGGTAGTGTAAAAACTACCAACAGAACTCGTTTCTGGCACCTTCCCCGGTGGAGTTGTGCATGGGGTGTGTTTGGAACATTTTGTCACCAGCCGAGTCCAAAATTCAGCTATTCCCCATCTCAGCCCAGAAAGCAGGTAGAACAAGTTTTGTGGTGCCTTTCAGCTGCCTACCGGGGTAGTGTAAAAACTACCAACAGAACTCGTTTCTGGCACCTTCCCCGGTGGAGTTGTGCATGGGGTGTGTTTGGAACATTTTGTCACCAGCCGAGTCCAAAATTCAGCGATTCCCCATCTCAGCCCAGAAAGCAGGTAGAA
Source organism: Falco cherrug (assembly GCF_023634085.1). Lineage (NCBI taxonomy): Eukaryota > Metazoa > Chordata > Aves > Falconiformes > Falconidae > Falco > Falco cherrug. The sequence goes on from NW_026599330.1 coordinate 94,776, forward strand.
CAAGTTTTGTGGTGCCTTTCAGCTGCCTACCGGGGTAGTGTAAAAACTACCAACAGAACTCGTTTCTGGCACCTTCCCCGGTGGAGTTGTGCATGGGGTGTGTTTGGAACATTTTGTCACCAGCCGAGTCCAAAATTCAGCGATTCCCCATCTCAGCCCAGAAAGCAGGTAGAAAAACTTTTGTGGTGCCTTTCAGCTGCCTACCGGGGTAGTGTAAAAACTACCAACAGAACTCGTTTCTGGCACCTTCCCCGGTGGAGTTGTGCATGGGGTGTGTTTGGAACATTTTGTCACCAGCCGAGTCCAAAATTCAGCGATTCCCCATCTCAGCCCAGAAAGCAGGTAGAACAAGTTTTGTGGTGCCTTTCAGCTGCCTACCGGGGTAGTGTAAAAACTACCAACAGAACTCGTTTCTGGCACCTTCCCCGGTGGAGTTGTGCATGGGGTGTGTTTGGAACATTTTGTCACCAGCCGAGTCCAAAATTCAGCGATTCCCCATCTCAGCCCAGAAAGCAGGTAGAACAAGTTTTGTGGTGCCTTTCAGCTGCCTACCGGGGTAGTGTAAAAACTACCAACAGAACTCGTTTCTGGCACCTTCCCCGGTGGAGTTGTGCATGGGGTGTGTTTGGAACATTTTGTCAGCAGCCGAGTCCAAAATTCAGCGATTCCCCATCTCAGCCCAGAAAGCAGGTAGAACAAGTTTTGTGGTGCCTTTCAGCTGCCTACCGGGGTAGTGTAAAAACTACCAACAGAACTCGTTTCTGGCACCTTCCCCGGTGGAGTTGTGCATGGGGTGTGTTTGGAACATTTTGTCACCAGCCGAGTCCAAAATTCAGCTATTCCCCATCTCAGCCCAGAAAGCAGGTAGAACAAGTTTTGTGGTGCCTTTCAGCTGCCTACCGGGGTAGTGTAAAAACTACCAACAGAACTCGTTTCTGGCACCTTCCCCGGTGGAGTTGTGCATGGGGTGTGTTTGGAACATTTTGTCACCAGCCGAGTCCAAAATTCAGCCGTTCCCCATCTCAGCCCAGAAAGCAGGTAGAACAAGTTTTGTGGTGCCTTTCAGCTGCCTACCGGGGTAGTGTAAAAACTACCAACAGAACTCGTTTCTGGCACCTTCCCCGGTGGAGTTGTGCATGGGCTGTGTTTGGAACATTTTGTCACCAGCCGAGTCCAAAATTCAGCCGTTCCCCATCTCAGCCCAGAAAGCAGGTAGAACAAGTTTTGTGGTGCCTTTCAGCTGCCTACCTGGGTACTGTAAAAACTACCAACAGAACTCGTTTCTGGCACCTTCCCCGGTGGAGTTGTGCATGGGGTGTGTTTGGAACATTTTGTTACCAGCCGAGTCCAAAATTCAGCCGTTCCCCATCTCAGCCCAGAAAGCAGGTAGAACAAGTTTTGTGGTGCCTTTCAGCTGCCTACCGGGGTACTGTAAAAACTACCAACAGAACTCGTTTCTGGCACCTTCCCCGGTGGAGTTGTGCATGGGGTGTGTTTGGAACATTTTGTCACCAGCCGAGTCCAAAATTCAGCGATTCCCCATCTCAGCCCAGGAAGCAGGTAGAACCGGTTTTGTGGTGCCTTTCAGCTGCCTACCGGGGTAGTGTAAAAACTACCAACAGAACTCGTTTCTGGCACCTTCCCCGGTGGAGTTGTGCATGGGGTGTGTTTGGAACATTTTGTCAGCAGCCGAGTCCAAAAGTCAGCGATTCCCCATCTCAGCCCAGAAAGCAGGTAGAACAAGTTTTGTGGTGCCTTTCAGCTGCCTACCGGGGTACTGTAAAAACTACCAACAGAACTCGTTTCTGGCACCTTCCCCGGTGGAGTTGTGCATGGGGTGTGTTTGGAACATTTTGTTACCAGCCGAGTCCAAAATTCAGCCGTTCCCCATCTCAGCCCAGAAAGCAGGTAGAACAAGTTTTGTGGTGCCTTTCAGCTGCCTACCGGGGTACTGTAAAAACTACCAACAGAACTCGTTTCTGGCACCTTCCCCGGTGGAGTTGTGCATGGGGTGTGTTTGGAACATTTTGTCACCAGCCGAGTCCAAAATTCAGCGATTCCCCATCTCAGCCCAGAAAGCAGGTAGAACAAGTTTTGTGGTGCCTTTCAGCTGCCTACCGGGGTAGTGTAAAAACTACCAACAGAACTCGTTTCTGGCACCTTCCCCGGTGGAGTTGTGCATGGGGTGTGTTTGGAACATTTTGTCACCAGCCGAGTCCAAAGTAGAGCCGTTCCCCATCTCAGCCCAGAAAGCACGTAGAACAAGTTTTGTGGTGCCTTTCAGCTGCCTACCGGGGTAGTGTAAAAACTACCAACAGAACTCGTTTCTGGCACCTTCCCCGGTGGAGTTGTGCATGGGGTGTGTTTGGAACATTTTGTCACCAGCTGAGTCCAAAATTCAGCGATTCCCCATCTCAGCCCAGAAAGCAAGTAGAACAAGTTTTGTGGTGCCTTTCAGCTGCCTACCGGGGTAGTGTAAAAACTACCAACAGAACTCGTTTCTGGCACCTTCCCCGGTGGAGGTGTGCATGGGGTGTGTTTGGAACATTTTGTCACCAGCCGAGTCCAAAATTCAGCGATTCCCCATCTCAGCCCAGAAAGCAGATAGAACCGGTTTTGTGGTGCCTTTCAGCTGCCTACCGGGGTAGTGTAAAAACTACCAAAAGAACTCATTTCTGGCACCTTCCCCGGTGGAGTTGTGCAAGGGGTGTGTTTGGAACATTTTGTTACCAGCCGAGTCCAAAATTCAGCCGTTCCCCATCTCTAGCCCAGGAAGCAGATAGAACCAGTTTTGTGGTGCCTTTCAGCTGCCTACCGGGGTAGTGTAAAAACTACCAACAGAACTCGTTTCTGGCACCTTCCCCGGTGGAGGTGTGCATGGGGTGTGTTTGGAACATTTTGTCACCAGCCGAGTCCAAAACTCAGCCGTTCCCCATCTCAGCCCAGAAAGCAGGTAGAACAAGTTTTGTGGTGCCTTTCAGCTGCCTACCGGGGTAGTGTAAAAACTACCAACAGAACTCGTTTCTGGCACCTTCCCCGGTGGAGGTGTGCATGGGGTGTGTTTGGAACATTCTGTCCCCAGCCGAGTCCAAAATTCAGCTGTTCCCCATCTCTAGCCCAGGAAGCAGATAGAACAGGTTTAGTGGTGCCTTTCAGCTGCCTACCGGGGTACTGTAAAAACTACCAACAGAACTCGTTTCTGGCACCTTCCCCGGTGGAGTTGTGCATGGGGTGTGTTTGGAACATTTTGTCACCAGCCGAGTCCAAAATTCAGCTGTTCCCCATCTCAGCCCAGAAAGCAGGTAGAACAAGTTTTGTGGTGCCTTTCAGCTGCCTACCGGGGTAGTGTAAAAACTACCAACAGAACTCGTTTCTGGCACCTTCCCCGGTGGAGTTGTGCATGGGGTGTGTTTGGAACATTTTGTCACCAGCCGAGTCCAAAATTCAGCGATTCCCCATCTCAGCCCAGAAAGCAGGTAGAACAAGTTTTGTGGTGCCTTTCAGCTGCCTACCGGGGTAGTGTAAAAACTACCAACAGAACTCGTTTCTGGCACCTTCCCCGGTGGAGTTGTGCATGGGGTGTGTTTGGAACATTTTGTCACCAGCCGAGTCCAAAATTCAGCGATTCCCCATCTCAGCCCAGAAAGCAGGTAGAACAAGTTTTGTGGTGCCTTTCAGCTGCCTACCGGGGTAGTGTAAAAACTACCAACAGAACTCGTTTCTGGCACCTTCCCCGGTGGAGTTGTGCATGGGGTGTGTTTGGAACATTTTGTCAGCAGCCGAGTCCAAAATTCAGCCGTTCCCCATCTCAGCCCAGAAAGCAGGTAGAACAAGTTTTGTGGTGCCTTTCAGCTGCCTACCGGGGTAGTGTAAAAACTACCAAAAGAACTCATTTCTGGCACCTTCCCCGGTGGAGTTGTGCAAGGGGTGTGTTTGGAACATTTTGTTACCAGCCGAGTCCAAAATTCAGCCGTTCCCCATCTCTAGCCCAGGAAGCAGATAGAACCAGGTTTGTGGTGCCTTTCAGCTGCCTACCGGGGTAGTGTAAAAACTACCAACAGAACTCGTTTCTGGCACCTTCCCCGGTGGAGGTGTGCATGGGGTGTGTTTGGAACATTTTGTCACCAGCCGAGTCCAAAACTCAGCCGTTCCCCATCTCAGCCCAGAAAGCAGGTAGAACAAGTTTTGTGGTGCCTTTCAGCTGCCTACCGGGGTAGTGTAAAAACTACCAACAGAACTCGTTTCTGGCACCTTCCCCGGTGGAGTTGTGCATGGGGTGTGTTTGGAACATTTTGTCACCAGCCGAGTCCAAAATTCAGCGATTCCCCATCTCAGCCCAGAAAGCAGGTAGAACAAGTTTTGTGGTGCCTTTCAGCTGCCTACCGGGGTAGTGTAAAAACTACCAACAGAACTCGTTTCTGGCACCTTCCCCGGTGGAGTTGTGCATGGGGTGTGTTTGGAACATTTTGTCACCAGCCGAGTCCAAAATTCAGCGATTCCCCATCTCAGCCCAGAAAGCAGGTAGAACAAGTTTTGTGGTGCCTTTCAGCTGCCTACCGGGGTAGTGTAAAAACTACCAACAGAACTCGTTTCTGGCACCTTCCCCGGCGGAGTTGTGCATGGGGTGTGTTTGGAACATTTTGTCACCAGCCGAGTCCAAAATTCAGCCGTTCCCCATCTCAGCCCAGAAAGCAGGTAGAACAAGTTTTGTGGTGCCTTTCAGCTGCCTACCGGGGTAGTGTAAAAACTACCAACAGAACTCGTTTCTGGCACCTTCCCCGGTGGAGGTGTGCATGGGGTGTGTTTGGAACATTTTGTCACCAGCCGAGTCCAAAATTCAGCTATTCCCCATCTCAGCCCAGAAAGCAGGTAGAACAAGTTTTGTGGTGCCTTTCAGCTGCCTACCGGGGTAGTGTAAAAACTACCAACAGAACTCGTTTCTGGCACCTTCCCCGGTGGAGTTGTGCATGGGGTGTGTTTGGAACATTTTGTCACCAGCCGAGTCCAAAATTCAGCGATTCCCCATCTCAGCCCAGAAAGCAGGTAGAACAAGTTTTGTGGTGCCTTTCAGCTGCCTACCGGGGTAGTGTAAAAACTACCAACAGAACTCGTTTCTGGCACCTTCCCCGGTGGAGTTGTGCATGGGGTGTGTTTGGAACATTTTGTCAGCAGCCGAGTCCAAAAGTCAGCGATTCCCCATCTCAGCCCAGAAAGCAGGTAGAACAAGTTTTGTGGTGCCTTTCAGCTGCCTACCGGGGTAGTGTAAAAACTACCAACAGAACTCGTTTCTGGCACCTTCCCCGGTGGAGTTGTGCATGGGGTGTGTTTGGAACATTTTGTCACCAGCCGAGTCCAAAATTCAGCGATTCCCCATCTCAGCCCCGAAAGCAGGTAGAACAAGTTTTGTGGTGCCTTTCAGCTGCCTACCGGGGTAGTGTAAAAACTACCAACAGAACTCGTTTCTGGCACCTTCCCCGGTGGAGTTGTGCATGGGGTGTGTTTGGAACATTTTGTCACCAGCCGAGTCGAAAATTCAGCGATTCCCCATCTCAGCCCAGAAAGCAGGTAGAACAAGTTTTGTGGTGCCTTTCAGGTGCCTACCGGGGTAGTGTAAAAACTACCAACAGAACTCGTTTCTGGCACCTTCCCCGGTGGAGTTGTGCATGGGGTGTGTTTGGAACATTTTGTCACCAGCCGAGTCCAAAATTCAGCGATTCCCCATCTCAGCCCAGAAAGCAAGTAGAACAAGTTTTGTGGTGCCTTTCAGCTGCCTACCGGGGTAGTGTAAAAACTACCAACAGAACTCGTTTCTGGCACCTTCCCCGGTGGAGTTGTGCATGGGGTGTGTTTGGAACATTTTGTCACCAGCCGAGTCCAAAATTCAGCCGTTCCCCATCTCTAGCCCAGAAAGCAGGTAGAACAAGTTTTGTGGTGCCTTTCAGCTGCCTACCGGGGTACTGTAAAAACTACCAACAGAACTCGTTTCTGGCACCTTCCCCGGTGGAGTTGTGCATGGGGTGTGTTTGGAACATTTTGTCACCAGCCGAGTCCAAAATTCAGCCGTTCCCCATCTCAGCCCAGAAAGCAGGTAGAACAAGTTTTGTAGTGCCTTTCAGCTGCCTACCGGGGTACTGTAAAAACTACCAACAGAACTCGTTTCTGGCACCTTCCCCGGTGGAGTTGTGCATGGGGTGTGTTTGGAACATTTTGTTACCAGCCGAGTCCAAAATTCAGCCGTTCCCCATCTCAGCCCAGAAAGCAGGTAGAACAAGTTTTGTGGTGCCTTTCAGCTGCCTACCGGGGTACTGTAAAAACTACCAACAGAACTCGTTTCTGGCACCTTCCCCGGTGGAGTTGTGCATGGGGTGTGTTTGGAACATTTTGTCACCAGCCGAGTCCAAAATTCAGCGATTCCCCATCTCAGCCCAGGAAGCAGATAGAACCGGTTTTGTGGTGCCTTTCAGCTGCCTACTGGGGTAGTGTAAAAACTACCAACAGAACTCGTTTCTGGCACCTTCCCCGGTGGAGTTGTGCATGGGGTGTGTTTGGAACATTTTGTCACCAGCCGAGTCCAAAATTCAGCGATTCCCCATCTCAGCCCAGAAAGCAGGTAGAACAAGTTTTGTGGTGCCTTTCAGCTGCCTACCGGGGTACTGTAAAAACTACCAACAGAACTCGTTTCTGGCACCTTCCCCGGTGGAGTTGTGCATGGGGTGTGTTTGGAACATTTTGTCACCAGCCGAGTCCAAAATTCAGCCGTTCCCCATCTCAGCCCAGAAAGCAGGTAGAACAAGTTTTGTGGTGCCTTTCAGCTGCCTACCGGGGTACTGTAAAAACTACCAACAGAACTCGTTTCTGGCACCTTCCCCGGTGGAGTTGTGCATGGGGTGTGTTTGGAACATTTTGTCACCAGCCGAGTCCAAAATTCAGCGATTCCCCATCTCAGCCCAGAAAGCAGGTAGAACAAGTTTTGTGGTGCCTTTCAGCTGCCTACCGGGGTAGTGTAAAAACTACCAACAGAACTCGTTTCTGGCACCTTCCCCGGTGGAGTTGTGCATGGGGTGTGTTTGGAACATTTTGTCACCAGCCGAGTCCAAAGTAGAGCAGTTCCCCATCTCAGCCCAGAAAGCACGTAGAACAAGTTTTGTGGTGCCTTTCAGCTGCCTACCGGGGTAGTGTAAAAACTACCAACAGAACTCGTTTCTGGCACCTTCCCCGGTGGAGTTGTGCATGGGGTGTGTTTGGAACATTTTGTCACCAGCTGAGTCCAAAATTCAGCGATTCCCCATCTCAGCCCAGAAAGCAAGTAGAACAAGTTTTGTGGTGCCTTTCAGCTGCCTACCGGGGTAGTGTAAAAACTACCAACAGAACTCGTTTCTGGCACCTTCCCCGGTGGAGGTGTGCATGGGGTGTGTTTGGAACATTTTGTCACCAGCCGAGTCCAAAATTCAGCCATTCCCCATCTCAGCCCAGAAAGCAGATAGAACCGGTTTTGTGGTGCCTTTCAGCTGCCTACCGGGGTAGTGTAAAAACTACCAACAGAACTCATTTCTGGCACCTTCCCCGGTGGAGTTGTGCAAGGGGTGTGTTTGGAACATTTTGTTACCAGCCGAGTCCAAAATTCAGCGATTCCCCATCTCTAGCCCAGGAAGCAGATAGAACCAGTTTTGTGGTGCCTTTCAGCTGCCTACCGGGGTAGTGTAAAAACTACCAACAGAACTCGTTTCTGGCACCTTCCCCGGTGGAGGTGTGCATGGGGTGTGTTTGGAACATTTTGTCACCAGCCGAGTCCAAAACTCAGCCGTTCCCCATCTCAGCCCAGAAAGCAGGTAGAACAAGTTTTGTGGTGCCTTTCAGCTGCCTACCGGGGTAGTGTAAAAACTACCAACAGAACTCGTTTCTGGCACCTTCCCCGGTGGAGGTGTGCATGGGGTGTGTTTGGAACATTCTGTCCCCAGCCGAGTCCAAAATTCAGCTGTTCCCCATCTCTAGCCCAGGAAGCAGATAGAACAGGTTTAGTGGTGCCTTTCAGCTGCCTACCGGGGTAGTGTAAAAACTACCAACAGAACTCGTTTCTGGCACCTTCCCCGGTGGAGTTGTGCATGGGGTGTGTTTGGAACATTTTGTCACCAGCCGAGTCCAAAATTCAGCTGTTCCCCATCTCAGCCCAGAAAGCAGGTAGAACAAGTTTTGTGGTGCCTTTCAGCTGCCTACCGGGGTAGTGTAAAAACTACCAACAGAACTCGTTTCTGGCACCTTCCCCGGTGGAGTTGTGCATGGGGTGTGTTTGGAACATTTTGTCACCAGCCGAGTCCAAAATTCAGCGATTCCCCATCTCAGCCCAGAAAGCAGGTAGAACAAGTTTTGTGGTGCCTTTCAGCTGCCTACCGGGGTAGTGTAAAAACTACCAACAGAACTCGTTTCTGGCACCTTCCCCGGTGGAGTTGTGCATGGGGTGTGTTTGGAACATTTTGTCACCAGCCGAGTCCAAAATTCAGCGATTCCCCATCTCAGCCCAGAAAGCAAGTAGAACAAGTTTTGTGGTGCCTTTCAGCTGCCTACCGGGGTAGTGTAAAAACTACCAACAGAACTCGTTTCTGGCACCTTCCCCGGTGGAGTTGTGCATGGGGTGTGTTTGGAACATTTTGTCACCAGCCGAGTCCAAAATTCAGCCGTTCCCCATCTCTAGCCCAGAAAGCAGGTAGAACAAGTTTTGTGGTGCCTTTCAGCTGCCTACCGGGGTACTGTAAAAACTACCAACAGAACTCGTTTCTGGCACCTTCCCCGGTGGAGTTGTGCATGGGGTGTGTTTGGAACATTTTGTCACCAGCCGAGTCCAAAATTCAGCCGTTCCCCATCTCAGCCCAGAAAGCAGGTAGAACAAGTTTTGTAGTGCCTTTCAGCTGCCTACCGGGGTACTGTAAAAACTACCAACAGAACTCGTTTCTGGCACCTTCCCCGGTGGAGTTGTGCATGGGGTGTGTTTGGAACATTTTGTTACCAGCCGAGTCCAAAATTCAGCCGTTCCCCATCTCAGCCCAGAAAGCAGGTAGAACAAGTTTTGTGGTGCCTTTCAGCTGCCTACCGGGGTACTGTAAAAACTACCAACAGAACTCGTTTCTGGCACCTTCCCCGGTGGAGTTGTGCATGGGGTGTGTTTGGAACATTTTGTCACCAGCCGAGTCCAAAATTCAGCGATTCCCCATCTCAGCCCAGGAAGCAGATAGAACCGGTTTTGTGGTGCCTTTCAGCTGCCTACTGGGGTAGTGTAAAAACTACCAACAGAACTCGTTTCTGGCACCTTCCCCGGTGGAGTTGTGCATGGGGTGTGTTTGGAACATTTTGTCACCAGCCGAGTCCAAAATTCAGCGATTCCCCATCTCAGCCCAGAAAGCAGGTAGAACAAGTTTTGTGGTGCCTTTCAGCTGCCTACCGGGGTACTGTAAAAACTACCAACAGAACTCGTTTCTGGCACCTTCCCCGGTGGAGTTGTGCATGGGGTGTGTTTGGAACATTTTGTCACCAGCCGAGTCCAAAATTCAGCCGTTCCCCATCTCAGCCCAGAAAGCAGGTAGAACAAGTTTTGTGGTGCCTTTCAGCTGCCTACCGGGGTACTGTAAAAACTACCAACAGAACTCGTTTCTGGCACCTTCCCCGGTGGAGTTGTGCATGGGGTGTGTTTGGAACATTTTGTCACCAGCCGAGTCCAAAATTCAGCGATTCCCCATCTCAGCCCAGAAAGCAGGTAGAACAAGTTTTGTGGTGCCTTTCAGCTGCCTACCGGGGTAGTGTAAAAACTACCAACAGAACTCGTTTCTGGCACCTTCCCCGGTGGAGTTGTGCATGGGGTGTGTTTGGAACATTTTGTCACCAGCCGAGTCCAAAGTAGAGCAGTTCCCCATCTCAGCCCAGAAAGCACGTAGAACAAGTTTTGTGGTGCCTTTCAGCTGCCTACCGGGGTAGTGTAAAAACTACCAACAGAACTCGTTTCTGGCACCTTCCCCGGTGGAGTTGTGCATGGGGTGTGTTTGGAACATTTTGTCACCAGCTGAGTCCAAAATTCAGCGATTCCCCATCTCAGCCCAGAAAGCAAGTAGAACAAGTTTTGTGGTGCCTTTCAGCTGCCTACCGGGGTAGTGTAAAAACTACCAACAGAACTCGTTTCTGGCACCTTCCCCGGTGGAGGTGTGCATGGGGTGTGTTTGGAACATTTTGTCACCAGCCGAGTCCAAAATTCAGCCATTCCCCATCTCAGCCCAGAAAGCAGATAGAACCGGTTTTGTGGTGCCTTTCAGCTGCCTACCGGGGTAGTGTAAAAACTACCAACAGAACTCATTTCTGGCACCTTCCCCGGTGGAGTTGTGCAAGGGGTGTGTTTGGAACATTTTGTTACCAGCCGAGTCCAAAATTCAGCGATTCCCCATCTCTAGCCCAGGAAGCAGATAGAACCAGTTTTGTGGTGCCTTTCAGCTGCCTACCGGGGTAGTGTAAAAACTACCAACAGAACTCGTTTCTGGCACCTTCCCCGGTGGAGGTGTGCATGGGGTGTGTTTGGAACATTTTGTCACCAGCCGAGTCCAAAACTCAGCCGTTCCCCATCTCAGCCCAGAAAGCAGGTAGAACAAGTTTTGTGGTGCCTTTCAGCTGCCTACCGGGGTAGTGTAAAAACTACCAACAGAACTCGTTTCTGGCACCTTCCCCGGTGGAGGTGTGCATGGGGTGTGTTTGGAACATTCTGTCCCCAGCCGAGTCCAAAATTCAGCTGTTCCCCATCTCTAGCCCAGGAAGCAGATAGAACAGGTTTAGTGGTGCCTTTCAGCTGCCTACCGGGGTAGTGTAAAAACTACCAACAGAACTCGTTTCTGGCACCTTCCCCGGTGGAGTTGTGCATGGGGTGTGTTTGGAACATTTTGTCACCAGCCGAGTCCAAAATTCAGCTGTTCCCCATCTCAGCCCAGAAAGCAGGTAGAACAAGTTTTGTGGTGCCTTTCAGCTGCCTACCGGGGTAGTGTAAAAACTACCAACAGAACTCGTTTCTGGCACCTTCCCCGGTGGAGTTGTGCATGGGGTGTGTTTGGAACATTTTGTCACCAGCCGAGTCCAAAATTCAGCGATTCCCCATCTCAGCCCAGAAAGCAGGTAGAACAAGTTTTGTGGTGCCTTTCAGCTGCCTACCGGGGTAGTGTAAAAACTACCAACAGAACTCGTTTCTGGCACCTTCCCCGGTGGAGTTGTGCATGGGGTGTGTTTGGAACATTTTGTCACCAGCCGAGTCCAAAATTCAGCGATTCCCCATCTCAGCCCAGAAAGCAGGTAGAACAAGTTTTGTGGTGCCTTTCAGCTGCCTACCGGGGTAGTGTAAAAACTACCAACAGAACTCGTTTCTGGCACCTTCCCCGGTGGAGTTGTGCATGGCGTGTGTTTGGAACATTTTGTCACCAGCCGAGTCCAAAATTCAGCGATTCCCCATCTCAGCCCAGAAAGCAGGTAGAACAAGTTTTGTGGTGCCTTTCAGCTGCCTACCGGGGTAGTGTAAAAACTACCAACAGAACTCGTTTCTGGCACCTTCCCCGGTGGAGTTGTGCATGGGGTGTGTTTGGAACATTTTGTCACCAGCCGAGTCCAAAATTCAGCGATTCCCCATCTCAGCCCAGAAAGCAGGTAGAACAAGTTTTGTGGTGCCTTTCAGCTGCCTACCGGGGTAGTGTAAAAACTACCAACAGAACTCGTTTCTGGCACCTTCCCCGGTGGAGTTGTGCATGGGGTGTGTTTGGAACATTTTGTCACCAGCCGAGTCCAAAATTCAGCGATTCCCCATCTCAGCCCAGAAAGCAGGTAGAACAAGTTTTGTGGTGCCTTTCAGCTGCCTACCGGGGTAGTGTAAAAACTACCAACAGAACTCGTTTCTGGCACCTTCCCCGGTGGAGTTGTGCATGGGGTGTGTTTGGAACATTTTGTCACCAGCCGAGTCCAAAATTCAGCGATTCCCCATCTCAGCCCAGAAAGCAGGTAGAACAAGTTTTGTGGTGCCTTTCAGCTGCCTACCGGGGTAGTGTAAAAACTACCAACAGAACTCGTTTCTGGCACCTTCCCCGGTGGAGTTGTGCATGGGCTGTGTTTGGAACATTTTGTCACCAGCCGAGTCCAAAATTCAGCGATTCCCCATCTCAGCCCAGAAAGCAGGTAGAACAAGTTTTGTGGTGCCTTTCAGCTGCCTACCGGGGTAGTGTAAAAACTACCAACAGAACTCGTTTCTGGCACCTTCCCCGGTGGAGGTGTGCATGGGGTGTGTTTGGAACATTTTGTCACCAGCCGAGTCCAAAATTCAGCTATTCCCCATCTCAGCCCAGAAAGCAGGTAGAACAAGTTTTGTGGTGCCTTTCAGCTGCCTACCGGGGTAGTGTAAAAACTACCAACAGAACTCGTTTCTGGCACCTTCCCCGGTGGAGTTGTGCATGGGGTGTGTTTGGAACATTTTGTCACCAGCCGAGTCCAAAATTCAGCGATTCCCCATCTCAGCCCAGAAAGCAGGTAGAACAAGTTTTGTGGTGCCTTTCAGCTGCCTACCGGGGTAGTGTAAAAACTACCAACAGAACTCGTTTCTGGCACCTTCCCCGGTGGAGTTGTGCATGGGGTGTGTTTGGAACATTTTGTCACCAGCCGAGTCCAAAATTCAGCGATTCCCCATCTCAGCCCAGAAAGCAGGTAGAAAAACTTTTGTGGTGCCTTTCAGCTGCCTACCGGGGTAGTGTAAAAACTACCAACAGAACTCGTTTCTGGCACCTTCCCCGGTGGAGTTGTGCATGGGGTGTGTTTGGAACATTTTGTCACCAGCCGAGTCCAAAATTCAGCGATTCCCCATCTCAGCCCCGAAAGCAGGTAGAACAAGTTTTGTGGTGCCTTTCAGCTGCCTACCGGGGTAGTGTAAAAACTACCAACAGAACTCGTTTCTGGCACCTTCCCCGGTGGAGTTGTGCATGGGGTGTGTTTGGAACATTTTGTCACCAGCCGAGTCGAAAATTCAGCGATTCCCCATCTCAGCCCAGAAAGCAGGTAGAACAAGTTTTGTGGTGCCTTTCAGGTGCCTACCGGGGTAGTGTAAAAACTACCAACAGAACTCGTTTCTGGCACCTTCCCCGGTGGAGTTGTGCATGGGGTGTGTTTGGAACATTTTGTCACCAGCCGAGTCCAAAATTCAGCGATTCCCCATCTCAGCCCAGAAAGCAAGTAGAACAAGTTTTGTGGTGCCTTTCAGCTGCCTACCGGGGTAGTGTAAAAACTACCAACAGAACTCGTTTCTGGCACCTTCCCCGGTGGAGTTGTGCATGGGGTGTGTTTGGAACATTTTGTCACCAGCCGAGTCCAAAATTCAGCCGTTCCCCATCTCAGCCCAGAAAGCAGGTAGAACAAGTTTTGTGGTGCCTTTCAGCTGCCTACCGGGGGTAGTGTAAAAACTACCAACAGAACTCGTTTCTGGCACCTTCCCCGGTGGAGTTGTGCATGGGCTGTGTTTGGAACATTTTGTCACCAGCCGAGTCCAAAATTCAGCCGTTCCCCATCTCAGCCCAGAAAGCAGGTAGAACAAGTTTTGTGGTGCCTTTCAGCTGCCTACCGGGGTAGTGTAAAAACTACCAACAGAACTCGTTTCTGGCACCTTCCCCGGTGGAGTTGTGCATGGGGTGTGTTTGGAACATTTTGTTACCAGCCGAGTCCAAAATTCAGCCGTTCCCCATCTCAGCCCAGAAAGCAGGTAGAACAAGTTTTGTGGTGCCTTTCAGCTGCCTACCGGGGTAGTGTAAAAACTACCAACAGAACTCGTTTCTGGCACCTTCCCCGGTGGAGTTGTGCATGGGGTGTGTTTGGAACATTTTGTCACCAGCCGAGTCCAAAATTCAGCGATTCCCCATCTCAGCCCAGGAAGCAGATAGAACCGGTTTTGTGGTGCCTTTCAGCTGCCTACCGGGGTAGTGTAAAAACTACCAACAGAACTCGTTTCTGGCACCTTCCCCGGTGGAGTTGTGCATGGGGTGTGTTTGGAACATTTTGTCACCAGCCGAGTCCAAAATTCAGCGATTCCCCATCTCAGCCCAGAAAGCAGGTAGAACAAGTTTTGTGGTGCCTTTCAGCTGCCTACCGGGGTACTGTAAAAACTACCAACAGAACTCGTTTCTGGCACCTTCCCCGGTGGAGTTGTGCATGGGGTGTGTTTGGAACATTTTGTTACCAGCCGAGTCCAAAATTCAGCCGTTCCCCATCTCAGCCCAGAAAGCAGGTAGAACAAGTTTTGTGGTGCCTTTCAGCTGCCTACCGGGGTAGTGTAAAAACTACCAACAGAACTCGTTTCTGGCACCTTCCCCGGTGGAGTTGTGCATGGGGTGTGTTTGGAACATTTTGTCACCAGCCGAGTCGAAAATTCAGCGATTCCCCATCTCAGCCCAGAAAGCAGGTAGAACAAGTTTTGTGGTGCCTTTCAGGTGCCTACCGGGGTAGTGTAAAAACTACCAACAGAACTCGTTTCTGGCACCTTCCCCGGTGGAGTTGTGCATGGGGTGTGTTTGGAACATTTTGTCACCAGCCGAGTCCAAAATTCAGCGATTCCCCATCTCAGCCCAGGAAGCAGATAGAACCGGTTTTGTGGTGCCTTTCAGCTGCCTACCGGGGTACTGTAAAAACTACCAACAGAACTCGTTTCTGGCACCTTCCCCGGTGGAGTTGTGCATGGCGTGTGTTTGGAACATTTTGTCACCAGCCGAGTCCAAAATTCAGCTGTTCCCCATCTCAGCCCAGAAAGCAGGTAGAACAAGTTTTGTGGTGCCTTTCAGCTGCCTACCGGGGTAGTGTAAAAACTACCAACAGAACTCGTTTCTGGCACCTTCCCCGGTGGAGTTGTGCATGGGGTGTGTTTGGAACATTTTGTTACCAGCCGAGTCCAAAATTCAGCGATTCCCCATCTCAGCCCAGAAAGCAGGTAGAACAAGTTTTGTGGTGCCTTTCAGCTGCCTACCGGGGTAGTGTAAAAACTACCAACAGAACTCGTTTCTGGCACCTTCCCCGGTGGAGTTGTGCATGGGGTGTGTTTGGAACATTTTGTCACCAGCCGAGTCCAAAATTCAGCGATTCCCCATCTCAGCCCAGAAAGCAGGTAGAACAAGTTTTGTGGTGCCTTTCAGCTGCCTACCGGGGTAGTGTAAAAACTACCAACAGAACTCGTTTCTGGCACCTTCCCCGGTGGAGTTGTGCATGGGGTGTGTTTGGAACATTTTGTCAGCAGCCGAGTCCAAAATTCAGCCGTTCCCCATCTCAGCCCAGAAAGCAGGTAGAACAAGTTTTGTGGTGCCTTTCAGCTGCCTACCGGGGTAGTGTAAAAACTACCAAAAGAACTCATTTCTGGCACCTTCCCCGGTGGAGTTGTGCAAGGGGTGTGTTTGGAACATTTTGTTACCAGCCGAGTCCAAAATTCAGCCGTTCCCCATCTCTAGCCCAGGAAGCAGATAGAACCAGTTTTGTGGTGCCTTTCAGCTGCCTACCGGGGTAGTGTAAAAACTACCAACAGAACTCGTTTCTGGCACCTTCCCCGGTGGAGGTGTGCATGGGGTGTGTTTGGAACATTTTGTCACCAGCCGAGTCCAAAACTCAGCCGTTCCCCATCTCAGCCCAGAAAGCAGGTAGAACAAGTTTTGTGGTGCCTTTCAGCTGCCTACCGGGGTAGTGTAAAAACTACCAACAGAACTCGTTTCTGGCACCTTCCCCGGTGGAGGTGTGCATGGGGTGTGTTTGGAACATTCTGTCCCCAGCCGAGTCCAAAATTCAGCTGTTCCCCATCTCTAGCCCAGGAAGCAGATAGAACAGGTTTAGTGGTGCCTTTCAGCTGCCTACCGGGGTAGTGTAAAAACTACCAACAGAACTCGTTTCTGGCACCTTCCCCGGTGGAGTTGTGCATGGGGTGTGTTTGGAACATTTTGTCACCAGCCGAGTCCAAAATTCAGCTGTTCCCCATCTCAGCCCAGAAAGCAGGTAGAACAAGTTTTGTGGTGCCTTTCAGCTGCCTACCGGGGTAGTGTAAAAACTACCAACAGAACTCGTTTCTGGCACCTTCCCCGGTGGAGTTGTGCATGGGGTGTGTTTGGAACATTTTGTCACCAGCCGAGTCCAAAATTCAGCGATTCCCCATCTCAGCCCAGAAAGCAGGTAGAACAAGTTTTGTGGTGCCTTTCAGCTGCCTACCGGGGTAGTGTAAAAACTACCAACAGAACTCGTTTCTGGCACCTTCCCCGGTGGAGTTGTGCATGGGGTGTGTTTGGAACATTTTGTCACCAGCCGAGTCCAAAATTCAGCGATTCCCCATCTCAGCCCAGAAAGCAGGTAGAACAAGTTTTGTGGTGCCTTTCAGCTGCCTACCGGGGTAGTGTAAAAACTACCAACAGAACTCGTTTCTGGCACCTTCCCCGGTGGAGTTGTGCATGGGGTGTGTTTGGAACATTTTGTCAGCAGCCGAGTCCAAAATTCAGCCGTTCCCCATCTCAGCCCAGAAAGCAGGTAGAACAAGTTTTGTGGTGCCTTTCAGCTGCCTACCGGGGTAGTGTAAAAACTACCAACAGAACTCGTTTCTGGCACCTTCCCCGGTGGAGTTGTGCATGGCGTGTGTTTGGAACATTTTGTCACCAGCCGAGTCCAAAATTCAGCGATTCCCCATCTCAGCCCAGAAAGCAGGTAGAACAAGTTTTGTGGTGCCTTTCAGCTGCCTACCGGGGTAGTGTAAAAACTACCAACAGAACTCGTTTCTGGCACCTTCCCCGGTGGAGTTGTGCATGGGGTGTGTTTGGAACATTTTGTCACCAGCCGAGTCCAAAATTCAGCGATTCCCCATCTCAGCCCAGAAAGCAGGTAGAACAAGTTTTGTGGTGCCTTTCAGCTGCCTACCGGGGTAGTGTAAAAACTACCAACAGAACTCGTTTCTGGCACCTTCCCCGGTGGAGTTGTGCATGGGGTGTGTTTGGAACATTTTGTCACCAGCCGAGTCCAAAATTCAGCGATTCCCCATCTCAGCCCAGAAAGCAGGTAGAACAAGTTTTGTGGTGCCTTTCAGCTGCCTACCGGGGTAGTGTAAAAACTACCAACAGAACTCGTTTCTGGCACCTTCCCCGGTGGAGTTGTGCATGGGGTGTGTTTGGAACATTTTGTCACCAGCCGAGTCCAAAATTCAGCGATTCCCCATCTCAGCCCAGAAAGCAGGTAGAACAAGTTTTGTGGTGCCTTTCAGCTGCCTACCGGGGTAGTGTAAAAACTACCAACAGAACTCGTTTCTGGCACCTTCCCCGGCGGAGTTGTGCATGGGGTGTGTTTGGAACATTTTGTCACCAGCCGAGTCCAAAATTCAGCGATTCCCCATCTCAGCCCAGAAAGCAGGTAGAACAAGTTTTGTGGTGCCTTTCAGCTGCCTACCGGGGTAGTGTAAAAACTACCAACAGAACTCGTTTCTGGCACCTTCCCCGGTGGAGGTGTGCATGGGGTGTGTTTGGAACATTTTGTCACCAGCCGAGTCCAAAATTCAGCGATTCCCCATCTCAGCCCAGAAAGCAGGTAGAACAAGTTTTGTGGTGCCTTTCAGCTGCCTACCGGGGGTAGTGTAAAAACTACCAACAGAACTCGTTTCTGGCACCTTCCCCGGTGGAGGTGTGCATGGGGTGTGTTTGGAACATTTTGTCACCAGCCGAGTCCAAAATTCAGCGATTCCCCATCTCAGCCCAGAAAGCAGGTAGAACAAGTTTTGTGGTGCCTTTCAGCTGCCTACCGGGGTAGTGTAAAAACTACCAACAGAACTCGTTTCTGGCACCTTCCCCGGTGGAGGTGTGCATGGGGTGTGTTTGGAACATTTTGTCACCAGCCGAGTCCAAAATTCAGCTATTCCCCATCTCAGCCCAGAAAGCAGGTAGAACAAGTTTTGTGGTGCCTTTCAGCTGCCTACCGGGGTAGTGTAAAAACTACCAACAGAACTCGTTTCTGGCACCTTCCCCGGTGGAGTTGTGCATGGGGTGTGTTTGGAACATTTTGTCACCAGCCGAGTCCAAAATTCAGCGATTCCCCATCTCAGCCCAGAAAGCAGGTAGAACAAGTTTTGTGGTGCCTTTCAGCTGCCTACCGGGGTAGTGTAAAAACTACCAACAGAACTCGTTTCTGGCACCTTCCCCGGTGGAGTTGTGCATGGGGTGTGTTTGGAACATTTTGTCACCAGCCGAGTCCAAAATTCAGCGATTCCCCATCTCAGCCCAGAAAGCAGGTAGAAAAACTTTTGTGGTGCCTTTCAGCTGCCTACCGGGGTAGTGTAAAAACTACCAACAGAACTCGTTTCTGGCACCTTCCCCGGTGGAGTTGTGCATGGGGTGTGTTTGGAACATTTTGTCACCAGCCGAGTCCAAAATTCAGCGATTCCCCATCTCAGCCCCGAAAGCAGGTAGAACAAGTTTTGTGGTGCCTTTCAGCTGCCTACCGGGGTAGTGTAAAAACTACCAACAGAACTCGTTTCTGGCACCTTCCCCGGTGGAGTTGTGCATGGGGTGTGTTTGGAACATTTTGTCACCAGCCGAGTCGAAAATTCAGCGATTCCCCATCTCAGCCCAGAAAGCAGGTAGAACAAGTTTTGTGGTGCCTTTCAGCTGCCTACCGGGGTAGTGTAAAAACTACCAACAGAACTCGTTTCTGGCACCTTCCCCGGTGGAGGTGTGCATGGGGTGTGTTTGGAACATTTTGTCACCAGCCGAGTCCAAAATTCAGCTATTCCCCATCTCAGCCCAGAAAGCAGGTAGAACAAGTTTTGTGGTGCCTTTCAGCTGCCTACCGGGGTAGTGTAAAAACTACCAACAGAACTCGTTTCTGGCACCTTCCCCGGTGGAGTTGTGCATGGGGTGTGTTTGGAACATTTTGTCACCAGCCGAGTCCAAAATTCAGCGATTCCCCATCTCAGCCCAGAAAGCAGGTAGAACAAGTTTTGTGGTGCCTTTCAGCTGCCTACCGGGGTAGTGTAAAAACTACCAACAGAACTCGTTTCTGGCACCTTCCCCGGTGGAGTTGTGCATGGGCTGTGTTTGGAACATTTTGTCACCAGCCGAGTCCAAAATTCAGCCGTTCCCCATCTCAGCCCAGAAAGCAGGTAGAACAAGTTTTGTGGTGCCTTTCAGCTGCCTACCGGGGTACTGTAAAAACTACCAACAGAACTCGTTTCTGGCACCTTCCCCGGTGGAGTTGTGCATGGGGTGTGTTTGGAACATTTTGTTACCAGCCGAGTCCAAAATTCAGCCGTTCCCCATCTCAGCCCAGAAAGCAGGTAGAACAAGTTTTGTGGTGCCTTTCAGCTGCCTACCGGGGTACTGTAAAAACTACCAACAGAACTCGTTTCTGGCACCTTCCCCGGTGGAGTTGTGCATGGGGTGTGTTTGGAACATTTTGTCACCAGCCGAGTCCAAAATTCAGCGATTCCCCATCTCAGCCCAGAAAGCAGGTAGAACAAGTTTTGTGGTGCCTTTCAGCTGCCTACCGGGGTACTGTAAAAACTACCAACAGAACTCGTTTCTGGCACCTTCCCCGGTGGAGTTGTGCATGGGGTGTGTTTGGAACATTTTGTTACCAGCCGAGTTCAAAATTCAGCCGTTCCCCATCTCAGCCCAGAAAGCAAGTAGAACCAGTTTTGTGGTGCCTTTCAGCTGCCTACCGGGGTACTGTAAAAACTACCAACAGAACTCGTTTCTGGCACCTTCCCCGGTGGAGTTGTGCATGGGGTGTGTTTGGAACATTTTGTCACCAGCCGAGTCCAAAATTCAGCGATTCCCCATCTCAGCCCAGAAAGCAGGTAGAACAAGTTTTGTGGTGCCTTTCAGCTGCCTACCGGGGTAGTGTAAAAACTACCAACAGAACTCGTTTCTGGCACCTTCCCCGGTGGAGTTGTGCATGGGGTGTGTTTGGAACATTTTGTCACCAGCCGAGTCCAAAATTCAGCGATTCCCCATCTCAGCCCAGGAAGCAGATAGAACCGGTTTTGTGGTGCCTTTCAGCTGCCTACCGGGGTACTGTAAAAACTACCAACAGAACTCGTTTCTGGCACCTTCCCCGGTGGAGTTGTGCATGGCGTGTGTTTGGAACATTTTGTCACCAGCCGAGTCCAAAATTCAGCTGTTCCCCATCTCAGCCCAGAAAGCAGGTAGAACAAGTTTTGTGGTGCCTTTCAGCTGCCTACCGGGGTAGTGTAAAAACTACCAACAGAACTCGTTTCTGGCACCTTCCCCGGTGGAGTTGTGCATGGGGTGTGTTTGGAACATTTTGTCACCAGCCGAGTCCAAAATTCAGCGATTCCCCATCTCAGCCCAGAAAGCAGGTAGAACAAGTTTTGTGGTGCCTTTCAGCTGCCTACCGGGGTAGTGTAAAAACTACCAACAGAACTCGTTTCTGGCACCTTCCCCGGTGGAGTTGTGCATGGGGTGTGTTTGGAACATTTTGTCACCAGCCGAGTCCAAAATTCAGCGATTCCCCATCTCAGCCCAGAAAGCAGGTAGAACAAGTTTTGTGGTGCCTTTCAGCTGCCTACCGGGGTAGTGTAAAAACTACCAACAGAACTCGTTTCTGGCACCTTCCCCGGTGGAGTTGTGCATGGGGTGTGTTTGGAACATTTTGTCACCAGCCGAGTCCAAAATTCAGCCGTTCCCCATCTCAGCCCAGAAAGCAGGTAGAACAAGTTTTGTGGTGCCTTTCAGCTGCCTACCGGGGTAGTGTAAAAACTACCAACAGAACTCGTTTCTGGCACCTTCCCCGGTGGAGTTGTGCATGGGGTGTGTTTGGAACATTTTGTCACCAGCCGAGTCCAAAATTCAGCGATTCCCCATCTCAGCCCAGAAAGCAGGTAGAACAAGTTTTGTGGTGCCTTTCAGCTGCCTACCGGGGTAGTGTAAAAACTACCAACAGAACTCGTTTCTGGCACCTTCCCCGGTGGAGTTGTGCATGGGGTGTGTTTGGAACATTTTGTCACCAGCCGAGTCCAAAATTCAGCGATTCCCCATCTCAGCCCAGAAAGCAGGTAGAACAAGTTTTGTGGTGCCTTTCAGCTGCCTACCGGGGTAGTGTAAAAACTACCAACAGAACTCGTTTCTGGCACCTTCCCCAGTGGAG
Source organism: Falco cherrug (assembly GCF_023634085.1). NCBI lineage: Eukaryota > Metazoa > Chordata > Aves > Falconiformes > Falconidae > Falco > Falco cherrug. Next base: position 115,929 of record NW_026599330.1, read on the forward strand.
TTGTGCATGGGGTGTGTTTGGAACATTTTGTCACCAGCCGAGTCCAAAAGTCAGCGATTCCCCATCTCAGCCCAGAAAGCAGGTAGAACAAGTTTTGTGGTGCCTTTCAGCTGCCTACCGGGGTAGTGTAAAAACTACCAACAGAACTCGTTTCTGGCACCTTCCCCGGTGGAGTTGTGCATGGGGTGTGTTTGGAACATTTTGTCACCAGCCGAGTCCAAAATTCAGCGATTCCCCATCTCAGCCCAGAAAGCAGGTAGAACAAGTTTTGTGGTGCCTTTCAGCTGCCTACCGGGGTAGTGTAAAAACTACCAACAGAACTCGTTTCTGGCACCTTCCCCGGTGGAGTTGTGCATGGGGTGTGTTTGGAACATTTTGTCAGCAGCCGAGTCCAAAATTCAGCGATTCCCCATCTCAGCCCAGAAAGCAGGTAGAACAAGTTTTGTGGTGCCTTTCAGCTGCCTACCGGGGTAGTGTAAAAACTACCAACAGAACTCGTTTCTGGCACCTTCCCCGGCGGAGTTGTGCATGGGGTGTGTTTGGAACATTTTGTCACCAGCCGAGTCCAAAATTCAGCGATTCCCCATCTCAGCCCAGAAAGCAGGTAGAACAAGTTTTGTGGTGCCTTTCAGCTGCCTACCGGGGTAGTGTAAAAACTACCAACAGAACTCGTTTCTGGCACCTTCCCCGGTGGAGTTGTGCATGGGGTGTGTTTGGAACATTTTGTCACCAGCCGAGTCCAAAATTCAGCTATTCCCCATCTCAGCCCAGAAAGCAGGTAGAACAAGTTTTGTGGTGCCTTTCAGCTGCCTACCGGGGTAGTGTAAAAACTACCAACAGAACTCGTTTCTGGCACCTTCCCCGGTGGAGTTGTGCATGGGGTGTGTTTGGAACATTTTGTCACCAGCCGAGTCCAAAATTCAGCGATTCCCCATCTCAGCCCAGAAAGCAGGTAGAACAAGTTTTGTGGTGCCTTTCAGCTGCCTACCGGGGTAGTGTAAAAACTACCAACAGAACTCGTTTCTGGCACCTTCCCCGGTGGAGTTGTGCATGGGGTGTGTTTGGAACATTTTGTCACCAGCCGAGTCCAAAATTCAGCGATTCCCCATCTCAGCCCAGAAAGCAGGTAGAACAAGTTTTGTGGTGCCTTTCAGCTGCCTACCGGGGTAGTGTAAAAACTACCAACAGAACTCGTTTCTGGCACCTTCCCCGGTGGAGTTGTGCATGGGGTGTGTTTGGAACATTTTGTCACCAGCCGAGTCCAAAATTCAGCGATTCCCCATCTCAGCCCAGAAAGCAGGTAGAAAAACTTTTGTGGTGCCTTTCAGCTGCCTACCGGGGTAGTGTAAAAACTACCAACAGAACTCGTTTCTGGCACCTTCCCCGGTGGAGTTGTGCATGGGGTGTGTTTGGAACATTTTGTCACCAGCCGAGTCCAAAATTCAGCCGTTCCCCATCTCAGCCCAGAAAGCAGGTAGAACAAGTTTTGTGGTGCCTTTCAGGTGCCTACCGGGGTAGTGTAAAAACTACCAACAGAACTCGTTTCTGGCACCTTCCCCGGTGGAGTTGTGCATGGGGTGTGTTTGGAACATTTTGTCACCAGCCGAGTCCAAAATTCAGCGATTCCCCATCTCAGCCCAGAAAGCAAGTAGAACAAGTTTTGTGGTGCCTTTCAGCTGCCTACCGGGGTAGTGTAAAAACTACCAACAGAACTCGTTTCTGGCACCTTCCCCGGTGGAGTTGTGCATGGGGTGTGTTTGGAACATTTTGTCACCAGCCGAGTCCAAAATTCAGCGATTCCCCATCTCAGCCCAGAAAGCAGGTAGAACAAGTTTTGTGGTGCCTTTCAGCTGCCTACCGGGGTAGTGTAAAAACTACCAACAGAACTCGTTTCTGGCACCTTCCCCGGTGGAGTTGTGCATGGGGTGTGTTTGGAACATTTTGTCACCAGCCGAGTCCAAAATTCAGCTATTCCCCATCTCAGCCCAGAAAGCAGGTAGAACAAGTTTTGTGGTGCCTTTCAGCTGCCTACCGGGGTAGTGTAAAAACTACCAACAGAACTCGTTTCTGGCACCTTCCCCGGTGGAGTTGTGCATGGGGTGTGTTTGGAACATTTTGTCAGCAGCCGAGTCCAAAATTCAGCCGTTCCCCATCTCAGCCCAGAAAGCAGGTAGAACAAGTTTTGTGGTGCCTTTCAGCTGCCTACCGGGGTAGTGTAAAAACTACCAACAGAACTCGTTTCTGGCACCTTCCCCGGTGGAGTTGTGCATGGGGTGTGTTTGGAACATTTTGTCACCAGCCGAGTCCAAAATTCAGCCGTTCCCCATCTCAGCCCAGAAAGCAGGTAGAACAAGTTTTGTGGTGCCTTTCAGCTGCCTACCGGGGTACTGTAAAAACTACCAACAGAACTCGTTTCTGGCACCTTCCCCGGTGGAGTTGTGCATGGGGTGTGTTTGGAACATTTTGTTACCAGCCGAGTCCAAAATTCAGCCGTTCCCCATCTCAGCCCAGAAAGCAGGTAGAACAAGTTTTGTGGTGCCTTTCAGCTGCCTACCGGGGTACTGTAAAAACTACCAACAGAACTCGTTTCTGGCACCTTCCCCGGTGGAGTTGTGCATGGGGTGTGTTTGGAACATTTTGTCACCAGCCGAGTCCAAAATTCAGCGATTCCCCATCTCAGCCCAGGAAGCAGATAGAACCGGTTTTGTGGTGCCTTTCAGCTGCCTACCGGGGTAGTGTAAAAACTACCAACAGAACTCGTTTCTGGCACCTTCCCCGGTGGAGTTGTGCATGGGGTGTGTTTGGAACATTTTGTCACCAGCCGAGTCCAAAATTCAGCGATTCCCCATCTCAGCCCAGAAAGCAGGTAGAACAAGTTTTGTGGTGCCTTTCAGCTGCCTACCGGGGTAGTGTAAAAACTACCAACAGAACTCGTTTCTGGCACCTTCCCCGGTGGAGTTGTGCATGGGGTGTGTTTGGAACATTTTGTCACCAGCCGAGTCCAAAATTCAGCGATTCCCCATCTCAGCCCAGAAAGCAGGTAGAACAAGTTTTGTGGTGCCTTTCAGCTGCCTACCGGGGTAGTGTAAAAACTACCAACAGAACTCGTTTCTGGCACCTTCCCCGGTGGAGTTGTGCATGGGGTGTGTTTGGAACATTTTGTCACCAGCCGAGTCCAAAATTCAGCGATTCCCCATCTCAGCCCAGAAAGCAGGTAGAACAAGTTTTGTGGTGCCTTTCAGCTGCCTACCGGGGTAGTGTAAAAACTACCAACAGAACTCGTTTCTGGCACCTTCCCCGGCGGAGTTGTGCATGGGGTGTGTTTGGAACATTTTGTCACCAGCCGAGTCCAAAATTCAGCGATTCCCCATCTCAGCCCAGAAAGCAGGTAGAACAAGTTTTGTGGTGCCTTTCAGCTGCCTACCGGGGTAGTGTAAAAACTACCAACAGAACTCGTTTCTGGCACCTTCCCCGGTGGAGGTGTGCATGGGGTGTGTTTGGAACATTTTGTCACCAGCCGAGTCCAAAATTCAGCGATTCCCCATCTCAGCCCAGAAAGCAGGTAGAACAAGTTTTGTGGTGCCTTTCAGCTGCCTACCGGGGTAGTGTAAAAACTACCAACAGAACTCGTTTCTGGCACCTTCCCCGGTGGAGTTGTGCATGGGGTGTGTTTGGAACATTTTGTCACCAGCCGAGTCCAAAATTCAGCGATTCCCCATCTCAGCCCAGAAAGCAGGTAGAACAAGTTTTGTGGTGCCTTTCAGCTGCCTACCGGGGTAGTGTAAAAACTACCAACAGAACTCGTTTCTGGCACCTTCCCCGGTGGAGTTGTGCATGGGGTGTGTTTGGAACATTTTGTCACCAGCCGAGTCCAAAACTCATTGATTCCCCATCTCAGCCCAGAAAGCAGGTAGAACAAGTTTTGTGGTGCCTTTCAGCTGCCTACCGGGGTAGTGTAAAAACTACCAACAGAACTCGTTTCTGGCACCTTCCCCGGCGGAGTTGTGCATGGGGTGTGTTTGGAACATTTTGTCACCAGCCGAGTCCAAAATTCAGCGATTCCCCATCTCAGCCCAGAAAGCAGGTAGAACAAGTTTTGTGGTGCCTTTCAGCTGCCTACCGGGGTAGTGTAAAAACTACCAACAGAACTCGTTTCTGGCACCTTCCCCGGTGGAGGTGTGCATGGGGTGTGTTTGGAACATTTTGTCACCAGCCGAGTCCAAAATTCAGCTATTCCCCATCTCAGCCCAGAAAGCAGGTAGAACAAGTTTTGTGGTGCCTTTCAGCTGCCTACCGGGGTAGTGTAAAAACTACCAACAGAACTCGTTTCTGGCACCTTCCCCGGTGGAGTTGTGCATGGGGTGTGTTTGGAACATTTTGTCACCAGCCGAGTCCAAAATTCAGCGATTCCCCATCTCAGCCCAGAAAGCAGGTAGAACAAGTTTTGTGGTGCCTTTCAGGTGCCTACCGGGGTAGTGTAAAAACTACCAACAGAACTCGTTTCTGGCACCTTCCCCGGTGGAGTTGTGCATGGGGTGTGTTTGGAACATTTTGTCACCAGCCGAGTCCAAAATTCAGCGATTCCCCATCTCAGCCCAGAAAGCAGGTAGAACAAGTTTTGTGGTGCCTTTCAGCTGCCTACCGGGGTAGTGTAAAAACTACCAACAGAACTCGTTTCTGGCACCTTCCCCGGTGGAGTTGTGCATGGGGTGTGTTTGGAACATTTTGTCACCAGCCGAGTCCAAAATTCAGCTATTCCCCATCTCAGCCCAGAAAGCAGGTAGAACAAGTTTTGTGGTGCCTTTCAGCTGCCTACCGGGGTAGTGTAAAAACTACCAACAGAACTCGTTTCTGGCACCTTCCCCGGTGGAGTTGTGCATGGGGTGTGTTTGGAACATTTTGTCACCAGCCGAGTCCAAAATTCAGCCGTTCCCCATCTCAGCCCAGAAAGCAGGTAGAACAAGTTTTGTGGTGCCTTTCAGCTGCCTACCGGGGTACTGTAAAAACTACCAACAGAACTCGTTTCTGGCACCTTCCCCGGTGGAGTTGTGCATGGGGTGTGTTTGGAACATTTTGTCACCAGCCGAGTCCAAAATTCAGCGATTCCCCATCTCAGCCCAGGAAGCAGATAGAACCGGTTTTGTGGTGCCTTTCAGCTGCCTACCGGGGTAGTGTAAAAACTACCAACAGAACTCGTTTCTGGCACCTTCCCCGGTGGAGTTGTGCATGGGGTGTGTTTGGAACATTTTGTCACCAGCCGAGTCCAAAATTCAGCGATTCCCCATCTCAGCCCAGAAAGCAGGTAGAACAAGTTTTGTGGTGCCTTTCAGCTGCCTACCGGGGTAGTGTAAAAACTACCAACAGAACTCGTTTCTGGCACCTTCCCCGGTGGAGTTGTGCATGGGGTGTGTTTGGAACATTTTGTCACCAGCCGAGTCCAAAATTCAGCGATTCCCCATCTCAGCCCAGAAAGCAGGTACAACAAGTTTTGTGGTGCCTTTCAGCTGCCTACCGGGGTAGTGTAAAAACTACCAACAGAACTCGTTTCTGGCACCTTCCCCGGCGGAGTTGTGCATGGGGTGTGTTTGGAACATTTTGTCACCAGCCGAGTCCAAAATTCAGCGATTCCCCATCTCAGCCCAGAAAGCAGGTAGAACAAGTTTTGTGGTGCCTTTCAGCTGCCTACCGGGGTAGTGTAAAAACTACCAACAGAACTCGTTTCTGGCACCTTCCCCGGTGGAGGTGTGCATGGGGTGTGTTTGGAACATTTTGTCACCAGCCGAGTCCAAAATTCAGCTATTCCCCATCTCAGCCCAGAAAGCAGGTAGAACAAGTTTTGTGGTGCCTTTCAGCTGCCTACCGGGGTAGTGTAAAAACTACCAACAGAACTCGTTTCTGGCACCTTCCCCGGTGGAGTTGTGCATGGGGTGTGTTTGGAACATTTTGTCACCAGCCGAGTCCAAAATTCAGCGATTCCCCATCTCAGCCCAGAAAGCAGGTAGAACAACTTTTGTGGTGCCTTTCAGCTGCCTACCGGGGTAGTGTAAAAACTACCAACAGAACTCGTTTCTGGCACCTTCCCCGGTGGAGTTGTGCATGGGGTGTGTTTGGAACATTTTGTCACCAGCCGAGTCCAAAATTCAGCGATTCCCCATCTCAGCCCAGAAAGCAGGTAGAACAAGTTTTGTGGTGCCTTTCAGCTGCCTACCGGGGTAGTGTAAAAACTACCAACAGAACTCGTTTCTGGCACCTTCCCCGGTGGAGTTGTGCATGGGGTGTGTTTGGAACATTTTGTCACCAGCCGAGTCCAAAATTCAGCTATTCCCCATCTCAGCCCAGAAAGCAGGTAGAACAAGTTTTGTGGTGCCTTTCAGCTGCCTACCGGGGTAGTGTAAAAACTACCAACAGAACTCGTTTCTGGCACCTTCCCCGGTGGAGTTGTGCATGGGGTGTGTTTGGAACATTTTGTCACCAGCCGAGTCCAAAATTCAGCCGTTCCCCATCTCAGCCCAGAAAGCAGGTAGAACAAGTTTTGTGGTGCCTTTCAGCTGCCTACCGGGGTAGTGTAAAAACTACCAACAGAACTCGTTTCTGGCACCTTCCCCGGTGGAGTTGTGCATGGGGTGTGTTTGGAACATTTTGTCACCAGCCGAGTCCAAAATTCAGCCGTTCCCCATCTCAGCCCAGAAAGCAGGTAGAACAAGTTTTGTGGTGCCTTTCAGCTGCCTACCGGGGTACTGTAAAAACTACCAACAGAACTCGTTTCTGGCACCTTCCCCGGTGGAGTTGTGCATGGGGTGTGTTTGGAACATTTTGTCACCAGCCGAGTCCAAAATTCAGCGATTCCCCATCTCAGCCCAGGAAGCAGATAGAACCGGTTTTGTGGTGCCTTTCAGCTGCCTACCGGGGGTAGTGTAAAAACTACCAACAGAACTCGTTTCTGGCACCTTCCCCGGTGGAGTTGTGCATGGGGTGTGTTTGGAACATTTTGTCACCAGCCGAGTCCAAAATTCAGCGATTCCCCATCTCAGCCCAGAAAGCAGGTAGAACAAGTTTTGTGGTGCCTTTCAGCTGCCTACCGGGGTAGTGTAAAAACTACCAACAGAACTCGTTTCTGGCACCTTCCCCGGTGGAGTTGTGCATGGGGTGTGTTTGGAACATTTTGTCACCAGCCGAGTCCAAAATTCAGCGATTCCCCATCTCAGCCCAGAAAGCAGGTAGAACAAGTTTTGTGGTGCCTTTCAGCTGCCTACCGGGGTAGTGTAAAAACTACCAACAGAACTCGTTTCTGGCACCTTCCCCGGTGGAGTTGTGCATGGGGTGTGTTTGGAACATTTTGTCACCAGCCGAGTCCAAAATTCAGCGATTCCCCATCTCAGCCCAGAAAGCAGGTAGAACAAGTTTTGTGGTGCCTTTCAGCTGCCTACCGGGGTAGTGTAAAAACTACCAACAGAACTCGTTTCTGGCACCTTCCCCGGCGGAGTTGTGCATGGGGTGTGTTTGGAACATTTTGTCACCAGCCGAGTCCAAAATTCAGCGATTCCCCATCTCAGCCCAGAAAGCAGGTAGAACAAGTTTTGTGGTGCCTTTCAGCTGCCTACCGGGGTAGTGTAAAAACTACCAACAGAACTCGTTTCTGGCACCTTCCCCGGTGGAGGTGTGCATGGGGTGTGTTTGGAACATTTTGTCACCAGCCGAGTCCAAAATTCAGCGATTCCCCATCTCAGCCCAGAAAGCAGGTAGAACAAGTTTTGTGGTGCCTTTCAGCTGCCTACCGGGGTAGTGTAAAAACTACCAACAGAACTCGTTTCTGGCACCTTCCCCGGTGGAGTTGTGCATGGGGTGTGTTTGGAACATTTTGTCACCAGCCGAGTCCAAAATTCAGCGATTCCCCATCTCAGCCCAGAAAGCAAGTAGAACAACTTTTGTGGTGCCTTTCAGCTGCCTACCGGGGTAGTGTAAAAACTACCAACAGAACTCGTTTCTAGCACCTTCCCCGGTGGAGTTGTGCATGGGGTGTGTTTGGAACATTTTGTCACCAGCCGAGTCCAAAATTCAGCGATTCCCCATCTCAGCCCAGAAAGCAGGTAGAACAAGTTTTGTGGTGCCTTTCAGCTGCCTACCGGGGGTAGTGTAAAAACTACCAACAGAACTCGTTTCTGGCACCTTCCCCGGTGGAGTTGTGCATGGGGTGTGTTTGGAACATTTTGTCACCAGCCGAGTCCAAAATTCAGCCGTTCCCCATCTCAGCCCAGAAAGCAGGTAGAACAAGTTTTGTGGTGCCTATCAGCTGCCTACCGGGGGGTAGTGTAAAAACTACCAACAGAACTCGTTTCTGGCACCTTCCCCGGTGGAGTTGTGCATGGGGTGTGTTTGGAACATTTTGTCACCAGCCGAGTCCAAAATTCAGCGATTCCCCATCTCAGCCCAGAAAGCAAGTAGAACAAGTTTTGTGGTGCCTTTCAGCTGCCTACCGGGGTAGTGTAAAAACTACCAACAGAACTCGTTTCTGGCACCTTCCCCGGTGGAGTTGTGCATGGGGTGTGTTTGGAACATTTTGTCACCAGCCGAGTCCAAAATTCAGCGATTCCCCATCTCAGCCCAGAAAGCAGGTAGAACAAGTTTTGTGGTGCCTTTCAGCTGCCTACCGGGGTAGTGTAAAAACTACCAACAGAACTCGTTTCTGGCACCTTCCCCGGTGGAGTTGTGCATGGGGTGTGTTTGGAACATTTTGTCACCAGCCGAGTCCAAAATTCAGCTATTCCCCATCTCAGCCCAGAAAGCAGGTAGAACAAGTTTTGTGGTGCCTTTCAGCTGCCTACCGGGGTAGTGTAAAAACTACCAACAGAACTCGTTTCTGGCACCTTCCCCGGTGGAGTTGTGCATGGGGTGTGTTTGGAAAATTTTGTCAGCAGCCGAGTCCAAAATTCAGCGATTCCCCATCTCAGCCCAGAAAGCAGGTAGAACAAGTTTTGTGGTGCCTTTCAGCTGCCTACCGGGGTAGTGTAAAAACTACCAACAGAACTCGTTTCTGGCACCTTCCCCGGTGGAGTTGTGCATGGGGTGTGTTTGGAACATTTTGTCACCAGCCGAGTCCAAAATTCAGCCGTTCCCCATCTCAGCCCAGAAAGCAGGTAGAACAAGTTTTGTGGTGCCTTTCAGCTGCCTACCGGGGTAGTGTAAAAACTACCAACAGAACTCGTTTCTGGCACCTTCCCCGGTGGAGTTGTGCATGGGGTGTGTTTGGAACATTTTGTTACCAGCCGAGTCCAAAATTCAGCCGTTCCCCATCTCAGCCCAGAAAGCAGGTAGAACAAGTTTTGTGGTGCCTTTCAGCTGCCTACCGGGGTACTGTAAAAACTACCAACAGAACTTGTTTCTGGCACCTTCCCCGGTGGAGTTGTGCATGGGGTGTGTTTGGAACATTTTGTCACCAGCCGAGTCCAAAATTCAGCGATTCCCCATCTCAGCCCAGGAAGCAGATAGAACCGGTTTTTGTGGTGCCTTTCAGCTGCCTACCGGGGTAGTGTAAAAAACTACCAACAGAACTCGTTTCTGGCACCTTCCCCGGTGGAGTTGTGCATGGGGTGTGTTTGGAACATTTTGTCACCAGCCGAGTCCAAAATTCAGCGATTCCCCATCTCAGCCCAGAAAGCAGGTAGAACAAGTTTTGTGGTGCCTTTCAGCTGCCTACCGGGGTAGTGTAAAAACTACCAACAGAACTCGTTTTCTGGCACCTTCCCCGGTGGAGTTGTGCATGGGGTGTGTTTGGAACATTTTGTTACCAGCCGAGTCCAAAATTCAGCCGTTCCCCATCTCAGCCCAGAAAGCAGGTAGAACAAGTTTTGTGGTGCCTTTCAGCTGCCTACCGGGGTAGTGTAAAAACTACCAACAGAACTCGTTTCTGGCACCTTCCCCGGTGGAGTTGTGCATGGGGTGTGTTTGGAACATTTTGTCACCAGCCGAGTCCAAAATTCAGCCGTTCCCCATCTCAGCCCAGAAAGCAGGTAGAACAAGTTTTGTGGTGCCTTTCAGCTGCCTACCGGGGTAGTGTAAAAACTACCAACAGAACTCGTTTCTGGCACCTTCCCCGGTGGAGTTAGTTGTGCATGGGGTGTGTTTGGAACATTTTGTCACCAGCCGAGTCCAAAATTCAGCTATTCCCCATCTCAGCCCAGAAAGCAGGTAGAACAAGTTTTGTGGTGCCTTTCAGCTGCCTACCGGGGTAGTGTAAAAACTACCAACAGAACTCGTTTCTGGCACCTTCCCGGTGGAGTTGTGCATGGGGTGTGTTTGGAACATTTTGTCACCAGCCGAGTCCAAAATTCAGCGATTCCCCATCTCAGCCCAGAAAGCAGGTAGAACAAGTTTTGTGGTGCCTTTCTCTTGCCTACCGGGGTAGTGTAAAAACTACCAACAGAACTCGTTTCTGGCACCTTCCCCGGTGGAGTTGTGCATGGGGTGTGTTTGGAACATTTTGTCACCAGCCGAGTCCAAAATTCAGCGATTCCCCATCTCAGCCCAGAAAGCAGGTAGAACAACTTTTGTGGTGCCTTTCAGCTGCCTACCGGGGTACGGTAAAAACTACCAACAGAACTCGTTTCTGGCACCTTCCCCGGTGGAGTTGTGCATGGGGTGTGTTTGGAACATTTTGTCACCAGCCGAGTCCAAAACTCAGCTGTTCACAGACTCTAGCCCAGAAAGCAGGTAGAACAAGTTTTGTGGTGCCTTTCAGCTGCCTACCGGGGTAGTGTAAAAACTACCAACAGAACTCGTTTCTGGCACCTTCCCCGGTGGAGGTGTGCATGGGGTGTGTTTGGAACATTCTGTCCCCAGCCGAGTCCAAAATTCAGCTGTTCCCCATCTCTAGCCCAGGAAGCAGATAGAACAGGTTTAGTGGTGCCTTTCAGCTGCCTACCGGGGTACTGTAAAAACTACCAACAGAACTCGTTTCTGGCACCTTCCCCGGTGGAGTTGTGCATGGGGTGTGTTTGGAACATTTTGTTACCAGCCGAGTCCAAAATTCAGCCGTTCCCCATCTCAGCCCAGAAAGCAGGTAGAACAAGTTTTGTGGTGCCTTTCAGCTGCCTACCGGGGTAGTGTAAAAACTACCAACAGAACTCGTTTCTGGCACCTTCCCCGGTGGAGTTGTGCATGGGGTGTGTTTGGAACATTTTGTCACCAGCCGAGTCCAAAATTCAGCGATTCCCCATCTCAGCCCAGAAAGCAGGTAGAACAAGTTTTGTGGTGCCTTTCAGCTGCCTACCGGGGTAGTGTAAAAACTACCAACAAAACTCGTTTCTGGCACCTTCCCCGGTGGAGTTGTGCATGGGGTGTGTTTGGAACATTTTGTCACCAGCCGAGTCCAAAATTCAGCGATTCCCCATCTCAGCCCAGAAAGCAGGTAGAACAAGTTTTGTGGTGCCTTTCAGCTGCCTACCGGGGTAGTGTAAAAACTACCAACAGAACTCGTTTCTGGCACCTTCCCCGGTGGAGTTGTGCATGGGGTGTGTTTGGAACATTTTGTTACCAGCCGAGTCCAAAACTCAGCGATTCCCCATCTCAGCCCAGAAAGCAGGTAGAACAAGTTTTGTGGTGCCTTTCAGCTGCCTACCGGGGTAGTGTAAAAACTACCAACAGAACTCGCTTCTGGCACCTTCCCCGGTGGAGGTGTGCATGGGGTGTGTTTGGAACATTTTGTCACCAGCCGAGTCCAAAATTCAGCGATTCCCCATCTCAGCCCAGAAAGCAGGTAGAACAAGTTTTGTGGTGCCTTTCAGCTGCCTACCGGGGTAGTGTAAAAACTACCAACAGAACTCGTTTCTGGCACCTTCCCCGGTGGAGTTGTGCATGGGGTGTGTTTGGAACATTTTGTCAGCAGCCGAGTCCAAAATTCAGCGATTCCCCATCTCAGCCCAGAAAGCACGTAGAACAACTTTTGTGGTGCCTTTCAGCTGCCTACCGGGGTAGTGTAAAAACTACCAACAGAACTCGTTTCTGGCACCTTCCCCGGTGGAGGTGTGCATGGGGTGTGTTTGGAACATTTTGTCACCAGCCGAGTCCAAAATTCAGCCATTCCCCATCTCAGCCCAGAAAGCAGGTAGAACAAGTTTTGTGGTGCCTTTCAGCTGCCTACCGGGGTACTGTAAAAACTACCAACAGAACTCGTTTTTGGCACCTTCCCCGGTGGAGTTGTTCATGGGGTGTGTTTGGAACATTTTGTTACCAGCCGAGTCCAAAATTCAGCCGTTCCCCATCTCTAGCCCAGGAAGCAGATAGAACCAGTTTTGTGGTGCCTTTCAGCTGCCTACCGGGGTAGTGTAAAAACTACCAACAGAACTCGTTTCTGGCACCTTCCCCGGTGGAGGTGTGCATGGGGTGTGTTTGGAACATTTTGTCACCAGCCGAGTCCAAAACTCAGCCGTTCCCCATCTCAGCCCAGAAAGCAGGTAGAACAAGTTTTGTGGTGCCTTTCAGCTGCCTACCGGGGTAGTATAAAAACTACCAACAGAACTCGTTTCTGGCACCTTCCCCGGTGGAGGTGTGCATGGGGTGTGTTTGGAACATTCTGTCCCCAGCCGAGTCCAAAATTCAGCTGTTCCCCATCTCTAGCCCAGGAAGCAGATAGAACAGGTTTAGTGGTGCCTTTCAGCTGCCTACCGGGGTAGTGTAAAAACTACCAACAGAACTCGTTTCTGGCACCTTCCCCGGTGGAGTTGTGCATGGGGTGTGTTTGGAACATTTTGTCACCAGCCGAGTCCAAAATTCAGCGATTCCCCATCTCAGCCCAGAAAGCAGGTAGAACAACTTTTGTGGTGCCTTTCAGCTGCCTACCGGGGTAGTGTAAAAACTACCAACAGAACTCGTTTCTGGCACCTTCCCCGGTGGAGTTGTGCATGGGGTGTGTTTGGAACATTTTGTCACCAGCCGAGTCCAAAATTCAGCGATTCCCCATCTCAGCCCAGAAAGCAGGTAGAACAAGTTTTGTGGTGCCTTTCAGCTGCCTACCGGGGTAGTGTAAAAACTACCAACAGAACTCGTTTCTGGCACCTTCCCCGGTGGAGTTGTGCATGGGGTGTGTTTGGAACATTTTGTTACCAGCCGAGTCCAAAATTCAGCCGTTCCCCATCTCAGCCCAGAAAGCAGGTAGAACAAGTTTTGTGGTGCCTTTCAGCTGCCTACCGGGGGTACTGTAAAAACTACCAACAGAACTCGTTTTTGGCACCTTCCCCGGTGGAGTTGTTCATGGGGTGTGTTTGGAACATTTTGTTACCAGCCGAGTCCAAAATTCAGCCGTTCCCCATCTCTAGCCCAGGAAGCAGATAGAACCAGTTTTGTGGTGCCTTTCAGCTGCCTACCGGGGTAGTGTAAAAACTACCAACAGAACTCGTTTCTGGCACCTTCCCCGGTGGAGGTGTGCATGGGGTGTGTTTGGAACATTTTGTCACCAGCCGAGTCCAAAACTCAGCCGTTCCCCATCTCAGCCCAGAAAGCAGGTAGAACAAGTTTTGTGGTGCCTTTCAGCTGCCTACCGGGGTAGTATAAAAACTACCAACAGAACTCGTTTCTGGCACCTTCCCCGGTGGAGGTGTGCATGGGGTGTGTTTGGAACATTCTGTCCCCAGCCGAGTCCAAAATTCAGCTGTTCCCCATCTCTAGCCCAGGAAGCAGATAGAACAGGTTTAGTGGTGCCTTTCAGCTGCCTACCGGGGTAGTGTAAAAACTACCAACAGAACTCGTTTCTGGCACCTTCCCCGGTGGAGTTGTGCATGGGGTGTGTTTGGAACATTTTGTCACCAGCCGAGTCCAAAATTCAGCGATTCCCCATCTCAGCCCAGAAAGCAGGTAGAACAACTTTTGTGGTGCCTTTCAGCTGCCTACCGGGGTAGTGTAAAAACTACCAACAGAACTCGTTTCTGGCACCTTCCCCGGTGGAGTTGTGCATGGGGTGTGTTTGGAACATTTTGTCACCATCCGAGTCCAAAATTCAGCGATTCCCCATCTCAGCCCAGAAAGCACGTAGAACAAGTTTTGTGGTGCCTTTCAGCTGCCTACCGGGGTAGTGTAAAAACTACCAACAGAACTCGTTTCTGGCACCTTCCCCGGTGGAGTTGTGCATGGGGTGTGTTTGGAACATTTTGTCACCAGCCGAGTCCAAAATTCAGCGATTCCCCATCTCAGCCCAGAAAGCAGGTAGAACAACTTTTGTGGTGCCTTTCAGCTGCCTACCGGGGTAGTGTAAAAACTACCAACAGAACTCGTTTCTGGCACCTTCCCCGGTGGAGTTGTGCATGGGGTGTGTTTGGAACATTTTGTCACCAGCCGAGTCCAAAATTCAGCGATTCCCCATCTCAGCCCAGAAAGCAGGTAGAACAAGTTTTGTGGTGCCTTTCAGCTGCCTACCGGGGTAGTGTAAAAACTACCAACAGAACTCGTTTCTGGCACCTTCCCCGGTGGAGTTGTGCATGGGGTGTGTTTGGAACATTTTGTTACCAGCCGAGTCCAAAATTCAGCCGTTCCCCATCTCAGCCCAGAAAGCAGGTAGAACAAGTTTTGTGGTGCCTTTCAGCTGCCTACCGGGGGTACTGTAAAAACTACCAACAGAACTCGTTTTTGGCACCTTCCCCGGTGGAGTTGTGCATGGGGTGTGTTTGGAACATTTTGTTACCAGCCGAGTCCAAAATTCAGCCGTTCCCCATCTCTAGCCCAGGAAGCAGATAGAACCAGTTTTGTGGTGCCTTTCAGCTGCCTACCGGGGTAGTGTAAAAACTACCAACAGAACTCGTTTCTGGCACCTTCCCCGGTGGAGGTGTGCATGGGGTGTGTTTGGAACATTTTGTCACCAGCCGAGTCCAAAACTCAGCCGTTCCCCATCTCAGCCCAGAAAGCAGGTAGAACAAGTTTTGTGGTGCCTTTCAGCTGCCTACCGGGGTAGTATAAAAACTACCAACAGAACTCGTTTCTGGCACCTTCCCCGGTGGAGGTGTGCATGGGGTGTGTTTGGAACATTCTGTCCCCAGCCGAGTCCAAAATTCAGCTGTTCCCCATCTCTAGCCCAGGAAGCAGATAGAACAGGTTTAGTGGTGCCTTTCAGCTGCCTACCGGGGTAGTGTAAAAACTACCAACAGAACTCGTTTCTGGCACCTTCCCCGGTGGAGTTGTGCATGGGGTGTGTTTGGAACATTTTGTCACCAGCCGAGTCCAAAATTCAGCGATTCCCCATCTCAGCCCAGAAAGCAGGTAGAACAAGTTTTGTGGTGCCTTTCAGCTGCCTACCGGGGTAGTGTAAAAACTACCAACAGAACTCGTTTCTGGCACCTTCCCCGGTGGAGTTGTGCATGGGGTGTGTTTGGAACATTTTGTCACCAGCCGAGTCCAAAATTCAGCGATTCCCCATCTCAGCCCAGAAAGCACGTAGAACAAGTTTTGTGGTGCCTTTCAGCTGCCTACCGGGGTAGTGTAAAAACTACCAACAGAACTCGTTTCTGGCACCTTCCCCGGTGGAGTTGTGCATGGGGTGTGTTTGGAACATTTTGTCACCAGCCGAGTCCAAAATTCAGCGATTCCCCATCTCAGCCCAGAAAGCAGGTACAACAAGTTTTGTGGTGCCTTTCAGCTGCCTACCGGGGTAGTGTAAAAACTACCAACAGAACTCGTTTCTGGCACCTTCCCCGGTGGAGTTGTGCATGGGGTGTGTTTGGAACATTTTGTCACCAGCCGAGTCCAAAATTCAGCGATTCCCCATCTCAGCCCAGAAAGCAAGTAGAACCAGTTTTGTGGTGCCTTTCAGCTGCCTACCGGGGTAGTGTAAAAACTACCAACAGAACTCGTTTCTGGCACCTTCCCCGGTGGAGTTGTGCATGGGTGTGTTTGGAACATTTTGTTACCAGCCGAGTCCAAAATTCAGCGATTCCCCATCTCAGCCCAGAAAGCAGGTAGAACAAGTTTTGTGGTGCCTTTCAGCTGCCTACCGGGGTAGTGTAAAAACTACCAACAGAACTCGTTTCTGGCACCTTCCCCGGTGGAGGTGTGCATGGGGTGTGTTTGGAACATTCTGTCCCCAGCCGAGTCCAAAATTCAGCTGTTCCCCATCTCTAGCCCAGGAAGCAGATAGAACAGGTTTAGTGGTGCCTTTCAGCTGCCTACCGGGGTAGTGTAAAAACTACCAACAGAACTCGTTTCTGGCACCTTCCCCGGTGGAGTTGTGCATGGGGTGTGTTTGGAACATTTTGTCACCAGCCGAGTCCAAAATTCAGCGATTCCCCATCTCAGCCCAGAAAGCAGGTAGAACAAGTTTTGTGGTGCCTTTCAGCTGCCTACCGGGGTAGTGTAAAAACTACCAACAGAACTCGTTTCTGGCACCTTCCCCGGTGGAGTTGTGCATGGGGTGTGTTTGGAACATTTTGTCACCAGCCGAGTCCAAAATTCAGCCGTTCCCCATCTCAGCCCAGGAAGCAGGTAGAACAAGTTTTGTGGTGCCTTTCAGCTGCCTACCGGGGGTAGTGTAAAAACTACCAACAGAACTCGTTTCTGGCACCTTCCCCGGTGGAGTTGTGCATGGGGTGTGTTTGGAACATTTTGTCACCAGCCGAGTCCAAAATTCAGCGATTCCCCATCTCAGCCCAGAAAGCAGGTAGAACAAGTTTTGTGGTGCCTTTCAGCTGCCTACCGGGGTAGTGTAAAAACTACCAACAGAACTCGTTTCTGGCACCTTCCCCGGTGGAGGTGTGCATGGGGTGTGTTTGGAACATTTTGTCACCAGCCGAGTCCAAAACTCAGCCGTTCCCCATCTCAGCCCAGAAAGCAGGTAGAACAAGTTTTGTGGTGCCTTTCAGCTGCCTACCGGGGTAGTATAAAAATTACCAACAGAACTCGTTTCTGGCACCTTCCCCGGTGGAGGTGTGCATGGGGTGTGTTTGGAACATTCTGTCCCCAGCCGAGTCCAAAATTCAGCTGTTCCCCATCTCTAGCCCAGGAAGCAGATAGAACAGGTTTAGTGGTGCCTTTCAGCTGCCTACCGGGGGTACTGTAAAAACTACCAACAGAACTCGTTTCTGGCACCTTCCCCGGTGGAGTTGTGCATGGGGTGTGTTTGGAACATTTTGTCACCAGCCGAGTCCAAAATTCAGCGATTCCCCATCTCAGCCCAGAAAGCAGGTAGAACAAGTTTTGTGGTGCCTTTCAGCTGCCTACCGGGGTAGTGTAAAAACTACCAACAGAACTCGTTTCTGGCACCTTCCCCGGTGGAGTTGTGCATGGGGTGTGTTTGGAACATTTTGTCACCAGCCGAGTCCAAAATTCAGCGATTCCCCATCTCAGCCCAGAAAGCACGTAGAACAAGTTTTGTGGTGCCTTTCAGCTGCCTACCGGGGTAGTGTAAAAACTACCAACAGAACTCGTTTCTGGCACCTTCCCCGGTGGAGTTGTGCATGGGGTGTGTTTGGAACATTTTGTCACCAGCCGAGTCCAAAATTCAGCGATTCCCCATCTCAGCCCAGAAAGCAAGTAGAACCAGTTTTGTGGTGCCTTTCAGCTGCCTACCGGGGTAGTGTAAAAACTACCAACAGAACTCGTTTCTGGCACCTTCCCCGGTGGAGGTGTGCATGGGGTGTGTTTGGAACATTTTGTCACCAGCCGAGTCCAAAACTCAGCCGTTCCCCATCTCAGCCCAGAAAGCAGGTAGAACAAGTTTTGTGGTGCCTTTCAGCTGCCTACCGGGGTAGTATAAAAACTACCAACAGAACTCGTTTCTGGCACCTTCCCCGGTGGAGGTGTGCATGGGGTGTGTTTGGAACATTCTGTCCCCAGCCGAGTCCAAAATTCAGCTGTTCCCCATCTCTAGCCCAGGAAGCAGATAGAACAGGTTTAGTGGTGCCTTTCAGCTGCCTACCGGGGTAGTGTAAAAACTACCAACAGAACTCGTTTCTGGCACCTTCCCCGGTGGAGTTGTGCATGGGGTGTGTTTGGAACATTTTGTCACCAGCCGAGTCCAAAACTCAGCCGTTCCCCATCTCAGCCCAGAAAGCAGGTAGAACAAGTTTTGTGGTGCCTTTCAGCTGCCTACCGGGGTAGTGTAAAAACTACCAACAGAACTCGTTTCTGGCACCTTCCCCGGTGGAGTTGTGCATGGGGTGTGTTTGGAACATTTTGTCACCAGCCGAGTCCAAAATTCAGCGATTCCCCATCTCAGCCCAGAAAGCAGGTAGAACAAGTTTTGTGGTGCCTTTCAGCTGCCTACCGGGGTAGTGTAAAAACTACCAACAGAACTCGTTTCTGGCACCTTCCCCGGTGGAGTTGTGCATGGGGTGTGTTTGGAACATTTTGTCACCAGCCGAGTCCAAAATTCAGCGATTCCCCATCTCAGCCCAGAAAGCAAGTAGAACCAGTTTTGTGGTGCCTTTCAGCTGCCTACCGGGGTAGTGTAAAAACTACCAACAGAACTCGTTTCTGGCACCTTCCCCGGTGGAGGTGTGCATGGGGTGTGTTTGGAACATTTTGTCACCAGCCGAGTCCAAAACTCAGCCGTTCCCCATCTCAGCCCAGAAAGCAGGTAGAACAAGTTTTGTGGTGCCTTTCAGCTGCCTACCGGGGTAGTGTAAAAACTACCAACAGAACTCGTTTCTGGCACCTTCCCCGGTGGAGGTGTGCATGGGGTGTGTTTGGAACATTTTGTCACCAGCCGAGTCCAAAACTCAGCCGTTCCCCATCTCAGCCCAGAAAGCAGGTAGAACAAGTTTTGTGGTGCCTTTCAGCTGCCTACCGGGGTAGTATAAAAACTACCAACAGAACTCGTTTCTGGCACCTTCCCCGGTGGAGGTGTGCATGGGGTGTGTTTGGAACATTCTGTCCCCAGCCGAGTCCAAAATTCAGCTGTTCCCCATCTCTAGCCCAGGAAGCAGATAGAACAGGTTTAGTGGTGCCTTTCAGCTGCCTACCGGGGTAGTGTAAAAACTACCAACAGAACTCGTTTCTGGCACCTTCCCCGGTGGAGTTGTGCATGGGGTGTGTTTGGAACATTTTGTCACCAGCCGAGTCCAAAATTCAGCGATTCCCCATCTCAGCCCAGAAAGCAAGTAGAACAAGTTTTGTGGTGCCTTTCAGCTGCCTACCGGGGTACTGTAAAAACTACCAACAGAACTCGTTTCTGGCACCTTCCCCGGTGGAGTTGTGCATGGGGTGTGTTTGGAACATTTTGTCACCACCCGAGTCCAAAATTCAGCGATTCCCCATCTCAGCCCAGAAAGCAGGTAGAACAAGTTTTGTGGTGCCTTTCAGCTGCCTACCGGGGTAGTGTAAAAACTACCAACAGAACTCGTTTCTGGCACCTTCCCCGGTGGAGTTGTGCATGGGGTGTGTTTGGAACATTTTGTCACCAGCCGAGTCCAAAATTCAGCGATTCCCCATCTCAGCCCAGAAAGCAAGTAGAACCAGTTTTGTGGTGCCTTTCAGCTGCCTACCGGGGTAGTGTAAAAACTACCAACAGAACTCGTTTCTGGCACCTTCCCCGGTGGAGTTGTGCATGGGGTGTGTTTGGAACATTTTGTCACCAGCCGAGTCCAAAACTCAGCCGTTCCCCATCTCAGCCCAGAAAGCAGGTAGAACAAGTTTTGTGGTGCCTTTCAGCTGCCTACCGGGGTAGTATAAAAACTACCAACAGAACTCGTTTCTGGCACCTTCCCCGGTGGAGGTGTGCATGGGGTGTGTTTGGAACATTCTGTCCCCAGCCGAGTCCAAAATTCAGCTGTTCCCCATCTCTAGCCCAGGAAGCAGATAGAACCGGTTTTGTGGTGCCTTTCAGCTGCCTACCGGGGTAGTGTAAAAACTACCAACAGAACTCGTTTCTGGCACCTTCCCCGGTGGAGTTGTGCATGGGGTGTGTTTGGAACATTTTGTCACCAGCCGAGTCCAAAATTCAGCGATTCCCCATCTCAGCCCAGAAAGCAGGTAGAACAAGTTTTGTGGTGCCTTTCAGCTGCCTACCGGGGTAGTGTAAAAACTACCAACAGAACTCGTTTCTGGCACCTTCCCCGGTGGAGTTGTGCATGGGGTGTGTTTGGAACATTTTGTCACCAGCCGAGTCCAAAATTCAGCGATTCCCCATCTCAGCCCAGAAAGCACGTAGAACAAGTTTTGTGGTGCCTTTCAGCTGCCTACCGGGGTAGTGTAAAAACTACCAACAGAACTCGTTTCTGGCACCTTCCCCGGTGGAGGTGTGCATGGGGTGTGTTTGGAACATTCTGTCCCCAGCCGAGTCCAAAATTCAGCTGTTCCCCATCTCTAGCCCAGGAAGCAGATAGAACAGGTTTAGTGGTGCCTTTCAGCTGCCTACCGGGGTAGTGTAAAAACTACCAACAGAACTCGTTTCTGGCACCTTCCCCGGTGGAGGTGTGCATGGGGTGTGTTTGGAACATTTTGTCACCAGCCGAGTCCAAAATTCAGCGATTCCCCATCTCAGCCCAGAAAGCAGGTAGAACAAGTTTTGTGGTGCCTTTCAGCTGCCTACCGGGGTAGTGTAAAAACTACCAACAGAACTCGTTTCTGGCACCTTCCCCGGTGGAGTTGTGCATGGGGTGTGTTTGGAACATTTTGTCACCAGCCGAGTCCAAAATTCAGCGATTCCCCATCTCAGCCCAGAAAGCACGTAGAACAAGTTTTGTGGTGCCTTTCAGCTGCCTACCGGGGTAGTGTAAAAACTACCAACAGAACTCGTTTCTGGCACCTTCCCCGGTGGAGTTGTGCATGGGGTGTGTTTGGAACATTCTGTCCCCAGCCGAGTCCAAAATTCAGCTGTTCCCCATCTCTAGCCCAGGAAGCAGATAGAACAGGTTTAGTGGTGCCTTTCAGCTGCCTACCGGGGTAGTGTAAAAACTACCAACAGAACTCGTTTCTGGCACCTTCCCCGGTGGAGTTGTGCATGGGGTGTGTTTGGAACATTTTGTCACCAGCCGAGTCCAAAAT
Organism: Falco cherrug; assembly: GCF_023634085.1. Classification (NCBI taxonomy): domain Eukaryota; kingdom Metazoa; phylum Chordata; class Aves; order Falconiformes; family Falconidae; genus Falco; species Falco cherrug. The sequence continues at coordinate 136,887 of NW_026599330.1, forward strand.
TCAGCGATTCCCCATCTCAGCCCAGAAAGCAGGTAGAACAAGTTTTGTGGTGCCTTTCAGCTGCCTACCGGGGTAGTGTAAAAACTACCAACAGAACTCGTTTCTGGCACCTTCCCCGGTGGAGTTGTGCATGGGGTGTGTTTGGAACATTTTGTCGCCAGCCGAGTCCAAAATTCAGCGATTCCCCATCTCAGCCCAGAAAGCACGTAGAACAAGTTTTGTGGTGCCTTTCAGCTGCCTACCGGGGTAGTGTAAAAACTACCAACAGAACTCGTTTCTGGCACCTTCCCCGGTGGAGTTGTGCATGGGGTGTGTTTGGAACATTTTGTCACCAGCCGAGTCCAAAGTAGAGCCGTTCCCCATCTCAGCCCAGAAAGCACGTAGAACAAGTTTTGTGGTGCCTTTCAGCTGCCTACCGGGGTAGTGTAAAAACTACCAACAGAACTCGTTTCTGGCACCTTCCCCGGTGGAGGTGTGCATGGGGTGTGTTTGGAACATTTTGTCACCAGCCGAGTCCAAAATTCAGCCATTCCCCATCTCAGCCCAGAAAGCAGGTAGAACAAGTTTTGTGGTGCCTTTCAGCTGCCTACCGGGGTACTGTAAAAACTACCAACAGAACTCGTTTTTGGCACCTTCCCCGGTGGAGTTGTTCATGGGGTGTGTTTGGAACATTTTGTTACCAGCCGAGTCCAAAATTCAGCCGTTCCCCATCTCTAGCCCAGGAAGCAGATAGAACCAGTTTTGTGGTGCCTTTCAGCTGCCTACCGGGGTAGTGTAAAAACTACCAACAGAACTCGTTTCTGGCACCTTCCCCGGTGGAGGTGTGCATGGGGTGTGTTTGGAACATTTTGTCACCAGCCGAGTCCAAAACTCAGCCGTTCCCCATCTCAGCCCAGAAAGCAGGTAGAACAAGTTTTGTGGTGCCTTTCAGCTGCCTACCGGGGTAGTATAAAAACTACCAACAGAACTCGTTTCTGGCACCTTCCCCGGTGGAGGTGTGCATGGGGTGTGTTTGGAACATTCTGTCCCCAGCCGAGTCCAAAATTCAGCTGTTCCCCATCTCTAGCCCAGGAAGCAGATAGAACAGGTTTAGTGGTGCCTTTCAGCTGCCTACCGGGGTAGTGTAAAAACTACCAACAGAACTCGTTTCTGGCACCTTCCCCGGTGGAGTTGTGCATGGGGTGTGTTTGGAACATTCTGTCCCCAGCCGAGTCCAAAATTCAGCTGTTCCCCATCTCTAGCCCAGGAAGCAGATAGAACAGGTTTAGTGGTGCCTTTCAGCTGCCTACCGGGGTAGTGTAAAAACTACCAACAGAACTCGTTTCTGGCACCTTCCCCGGTGGAGTTGTGCATGGGGTGTGTTTGGAACATTTTGTCACCAGCCGAGTCCAAAATTCAGCGATTCCCCATCTCAGCCCAGAAAGCAGGTAGAACAACTTTTGTGGTGCCTTTCAGCTGCCTACCGGGGTAGTGTAAAAACTACCAACAGAACTCGTTTCTGGCACCTTCCCCGGTGGAGTTGTGCATGGGGTGTGTTTGGAACATTCTGTCCCCAGCCGAGTCCAAAATTCAGCTGTTCCCCATCTCTAGCCCAGGAAGCAGATAGAACAGGTTTAGTGGTGCCTTTCAGCTGCCTACCGGGGTAGTGTAAAAACTACCAACAGAACTCGTTTCTGGCACCTTCCCCGGTGGAGTTGTGCATGGGGTGTGTTTGGAACATTTTGTCACCAGCCGAGTCCAAAATTCAGCGATTCCCCATCTCAGCCCAGAAAGCAAGTAGAACCAGTTTTGTGGTGCCTTTCAGCTGCCTACCGGGGTAGTGTAAAAACTACCAACAGAACTCGTTTCTGGCACCTTCCCCGGTGGAGGTGTGCATGGGGTGTGTTTGGAACATTTTGTCACCAGCCGAGTCCAAAACTCAGCCGTTCCCCATCTCAGCCCAGAAAGCAGGTAGAACAAGTTTTGTGGTGCCTTTCAGCTGCCTACCGGGGTAGTGTAAAAACTACCAACAGAACTCGTTTCTGGCACCTTCCCCGGTGGAGGTGTGCATGGGGTGTGTTTGGAACATTCTGTCCCCAGCCGAGTCCAAAATTCAGCTGTTCCCCATCTCTAGCCCAGGAAGCAGATAGAACAGGTTTAGTGGTGCCTTTCAGCTGCCTACCGGGGTAGTGTAAAAACTACCAACAGAACTCGTTTCTGGCACCTTCCCCGGTGGAGTTGTGCATGGGGTGTGTTTGGAACATTTTGTCACCAGCCGAGTCCAAAATTCAGCGATTCCCCATCTCAGCCCAGAAAGCAGGTAGAACAAGTTTTGTGGTGCCTTTCAGCTGCCTACCGGGGTAGTGTAAAAACTACCAACAGAACTCGTTTCTGGCACCTTCCCCGGTGGAGTTGTGCATGGGGTGTGTTTGGAACATTTTGTCACCAGCCGAGTCCAAAATTCAGCGATTCCCCATCTCAGCCCAGAAAGCAGGTAGAACAAGTTTTGTGGTGCCTTTCAGCTGCCTACCGGGGTAGTGTAAAAACTACCAACAGAACTCGTTTCTGGCACCTTCCCCGGTGGAGGTGTGCATGGGGTGTGTTTGGAACATTTTGTCACCAGCCGAGTCCAAAATTCAGCCATTCCCCATCTCAGCCCAGAAAGCAGGTAGAACAAGTTTTGTGGTGCCTTTCAGCTGCCTACCGGGGTACTGTAAAAACTACCAACAGAACTCGTTTTTGGCACCTTCCCCGGTGGAGTTGTTCATGGGGTGTGTTTGGAACATTTTGTTACCAGCCGAGTCCAAAATTCAGCCGTTCCCCATCTCTAGCCCAGGAAGCAGATAGAACCAGTTTTGTGGTGCCTTTCAGCTGCCTACCGGGGTAGTGTAAAAACTACCAACAGAACTCGTTTCTGGCACCTTCCCCGGTGGAGGTGTGCATGGGGTGTGTTTGGAACATTTTGTCACCAGCCGAGTCCAAAACTCAGCCGTTCCCCATCTCAGCCCAGAAAGCAGGTAGAACAAGTTTTGTGGTGCCTTTCAGCTGCCTACCGGGGTAGTATAAAAACTACCAACAGAACTCGTTTCTGGCACCTTCCCCGGTGGAGGTGTGCATGGGGTGTGTTTGGAACATTCTGTCCCCAGCCGAGTCCAAAATTCAGCTGTTCCCCATCTCTAGCCCAGGAAGCAGATAGAACAGGTTTAGTGGTGCCTTTCAGCTGCCTACCGGGGTAGTGTAAAAACTACCAACAGAACTCGTTTCTGGCACCTTCCCCGGTGGAGTTGTGCATGGGGTGTGTTTGGAACATTTTGTCACCAGCCGAGTCCAAAATTCAGCGATTCCCCATCTCAGCCCAGAAAGCAGGTAGAACAAGTTTTGTGGTGCCTTTCAGCTGCCTACCGGGGTAGTGTAAAAACTACCAACAGAACTCGTTTCTGGCACCTTCCCCGGTGGAGTTGTGCATGGGGTGTGTTTGGAACATTTTGTCACCAGCCGAGTCCAAAATTCAGCGATTCCCCATCTCAGCCCAGAAAGCACGTAGAACAAGTTTTGTGGTGCCTTTCAGCTGCCTACCGGGGTAGTGTAAAAACTACCAACAGAACTCGTTTCTGGCACCTTCCCCGGTGGAGTTGTGCATGGGGTGTGTTTGGAACATTTTGTCACCAGCCGAGTCCAAAATTCAGCGATTCCCCATCTCAGCCCAGAAAGCAAGTAGAACCAGTTTTGTGGTGCCTTTCAGCTGCCTACCGGGGTAGTGTAAAAACTACCAACAGAACTCGTTTCTGGCACCTTCCCCGGTGGAGGTGTGCATGGGGTGTGTTTGGAACATTTTGTCACCAGCCGAGTCCAAAACTCAGCCGTTCCCCATCTCAGCCCAGAAAGCAGGTAGAACAAGTTTTGTGGTGCCTTTCAGCTGCCTACCGGGGTAGTATAAAAACTACCAACAGAACTCGTTTCTGGCACCTTCCCCGGTGGAGGTGTGCATGGGGTGTGTTTGGAACATTCTGTCCCCAGCCGAGTCCAAAATTCAGCTGTTCCCCATCTCTAGCCCAGGAAGCAGATAGAACAGGTTTAGTGGTGCCTTTCAGCTGCCTACCGGGGTAGTGTAAAAACTACCAACAGAACTCGTTTCTGGCACCTTCCCCGGTGGAGTTGTGCATGGGGTGTGTTTGGAACATTTTGTCACCAGCCGAGTCCAAAATTCAGCGATTCCCCATCTCAGCCCAGAAAGCAGGTAGAACAAGTTTTGTGGTGCCTTTCAGCTGCCTACCGGGGTAGTGTAAAAACTACCAACAGAACTCGTTTCTGGCACCTTCCCCGGTGGAGTTGTGCATGGGGTGTGTTTGGAACATTTTGTCACCAGCCGAGTCCAAAATTCAGCGATTCCCCATCTCAGCCCAGAAAGCACGTAGAACAAGTTTTGTGGTGCCTTTCAGCTGCCTACCGGGGTAGTGTAAAAACTACCAACAGAACTCGTTTCTGGCACCTTCCCCGGTGGAGTTGTGCATGGGGTGTGTTTGGAACATTTTGTCACCAGCCGAGTCCAAAATTCAGCGATTCCCCATCTCAGCCCAGAAAGCAAGTAGAACCAGTTTTGTGGTGCCTTTCAGCTGCCTACCGGGGTAGTGTAAAAACTACCAACAGAACTCGTTTCTGGCACCTTCCCCGGTGGAGGTGTGCATGGGGTGTGTTTGGAACATTTTGTCACCAGCCGAGTCCAAAACTCAGCCGTTCCCCATCTCAGCCCAGAAAGCAGGTAGAACAAGTTTTGTGGTGCCTTTCAGCTGCCTACCGGGGTAGTGTAAAAACTACCAACAGAACTCGTTTCTGGCACCTTCCCCGGTGGAGGTGTGCATGGGGTGTGTTTGGAACATTCTGTCCCCAGCCGAGTTCAAAATTCAGCTGTTCCCCATCTCTAGCCAAGGAAGCAGATAGAACAGGTTTAGTGGTGCCTTTCAGCTGCCTACCGGGGTAGTGTAAAAACTACCAACAGAACTCGTTTCTGGCACCTTCCCCGGTGGAGTTGTGCATGGGGTGTGTTTGGAACATTTTGTCACCAGCCGAGTCCAAAATTCAGCGATTCCCCATCTCAGCCCAGAAAGCAGGTAGAACAAGTTTTGTGGTGCCTTTCAGCTGCCTACCGGGGTAGTGTAAAAACTACCAACAGAACTCGTTTCTGGCACCTTCCCCGGTGGAGTTGTGCATGGGGTGTGTTTGGAACATTTTGTTACCAGCCGAGTCCAAAATTCAGCCGTTCCCCATCTCAGCCCAGAAAGCAGGTAGAACAAGTTTTGTGGTGCCTTTCAGCTGCCTACCGGGGTAGTGTAAAAACTACCAACAGAACTCGTTTCTGGCACCTTCCCCGGTGGAGTTGTGCATGGGGTGTGTTTGGAACATTTTGTCACCAGCCGAGTCCAAAATTCAGCGATTCCCCATCTCAGCCCAGAAAGCAGGTAGAACAAGTTTTGTGGTGCCTTTCAGCTGCCTACCGGGGTAGTGTAAAAACTACCAACAGAACTCGTTTCTGGCACCTTCCCCGGTGGAGTTGTGCATGGGGTGTGTTTGGAACATTTTGTCACCAGCCGAGTCCAAAATTCAGCGATTCCCCATCTCAGCCCAGAAAGCAGGTAGAACAAGTTTTGTGGTGCCTTTCAGCTGCCTACCGGGGTAGTGTAAAAACTACCAACAGAACTCGTTTCTGGCACCTTCCCCGGTGGAGTTGTGCATGGGGTGTGTTTGGAACATTTTGTCACCAGCCGAGTCCAAAATTCAGCGATTCCCCATCTCAGCCCAGAAAGCAGGTAGAACAAGTTTTGTGGTGCCTTTCAGCTGCCTACCGGGGTAGTGTAAAAACTACCAACAGAACTCGTTTCTGGCACCTTCCCCGGTGGAGTTGTGCATGGGGTGTGTTTGGAACATTTTGTCACCAGCCGAGTCCAAAATTCAGCGATTCCCCATCTCAGCCCAGAAAGCACGTAGAACAAGTTTTGTGGTGCCTTTCAGCTGCCTACCGGGGTAGTGTAAAAACTACCAACAGAACTCGTTTCTGGCACCTTCCCCGGTGGAGGTGTGCATGGGGTGTGTTTGGAACATTTTGTCACCAGCCGAGTCCAAAATTCAGCGATTCCCCATCTCAGCCCAGAAAGCAGGTAGAACAAGTTTTGTGGTGCCTTTCAGCTGCCTACCGGGGTAGTGTAAAAACTACCAACAGAACTCGTTTCTGGCACCTTCCCCGGTGGAGTTGTGCATGGGGTGTGTTTGGAACATTTTGTCACCAGCCGAGTCCAAAATTCAGCGATTCCCCATCTCAGCCCAGAAAGCAGGTAGAACAAGTTTTGTGGTGCCTTTCAGCTGCCTACCGGGGTAGTGTAAAAACTACCAACAGAACTCGTTTCTGGCACCTTCCCCGGTGGAGTTGTGCATGGGGTGTGTTTGGAACATTTTGTCACCAGCCGAGTCCAAAATTCAGCGATTCCCCATCTCAGCCCAGAAAGCACGTAGAACAAGTTTTGTGGTGCCTTTCAGCTGCCTACCGGGGTAGTGTAAAAACTACCAACAGAACTCGTTTCTGGCACCTTCCCCGGTGGAGGTGTGCATGGGGTGTGTTTGGAACATTTTGTCACCAGCCGAGTCCAAAATTCAGCCATTCCCCATCTCAGCCCAGAAAGCAGGTAGAACAAGTTTTGTGGTGCCTTTCAGCTGCCTACCGGGGTACTGTAAAAACTACCAACAGAACTCGTTTTTGGCACCTTCCCCGGTGGAGTTGTTCATGGGGTGTGTTTGGAACATTTTGTTACCAGCCGAGTCCAAAATTCAGCCGTTCCCCATCTCTAGCCCAGGAAGCAGATAGAACCAGTTTTGTGGTGCCTTTCAGCTGCCTACCGGGGTAGTGTAAAAACTACCAACAGAACTCGTTTCTGGCACCTTCCCCGGTGGAGGTGTGCATGGGGTGTGTTTGGAACATTTTGTCACCAGCCGAGTCCAAAACTCAGCCGTTCCCCATCTCAGCCCAGAAAGCAGGTAGAACAAGTTTTGTGGTGCCTTTCAGCTGCCTACCGGGGTAGTATAAAAACTACCAACAGAACTCGTTTCTGGCACCTTCCCCGGTGGAGGTGTGCATGGGGTGTGTTTGGAACATTCTGTCCCCAGCCGAGTCCAAAATTCAGCTGTTCCCCATCTCTAGCCCAGGAAGCAGATAGAACAGGTTTAGTGGTGCCTTTCAGCTGCCTACCGGGGTAGTGTAAAAACTACCAACAGAACTCGTTTCTGGCACCTTCCCCGGTGGAGTTGTGCATGGGGTGTGTTTGGAACATTTTGTCACCAGCCGAGTCCAAAATTCAGCGATTCCCCATCTCAGCCCAGAAAGCAGGTAGAACAAGTTTTGTGGTGCCTTTCAGCTGCCTACCGGGGTAGTGTAAAAACTACCAACAGAACTCGTTTCTGGCACCTTCCCCGGTGGAGTTGTGCATGGGGTGTGTTTGGAACATTTTGTCACCAGCCGAGTCCAAAGTAGAGCCGTTCCCCATCTCAGCCCAGAAAGCACGTAGAACAAGTTTTGTGGTGCCTTTCAGCTGCCTACCGGGGTAGTGTAAAAACTACCAACAGAACTCGTTTCTGGCACCTTCCCCGGTGGAGGTGTGCATGGGGTGTGTTTGGAACATTTTGTCACCAGCCGAGTCCAAAATTCAGCCATTCCCCATCTCAGCCCAGAAAGCAGGTAGAACAAGTTTTGTGGTGCCTTTCAGCTGCCTACCGGGGTACTGTAAAAACTACCAACAGAACTCGTTTTTGGCACCTTCCCCGGTGGAGTTGTTCATGGGGTGTGTTTGGAACATTTTGTCACCAGCCGAGTCCAAAATTCAGCCGTTCCCCATCTCTAGCCCAGGAAGCAGATAGAACCAGTTTTGTGGTGCCTTTCAGCTGCCTACCGGGGTAGTGTAAAAACTACCAACAGAACTCGTTTCTGGCACCTTCCCCGGTGGAGGTGTGCATGGGGTGTGTTTGGAACATTTTGTCACCAGCCGAGTCCAAAACTCAGCCGTTCCCCATCTCAGCCCAGAAAGCAGGTAGAACAAGTTTTGTGGTGCCTTTCAGCTGCCTACCGGGGTAGTATAAAAACTACCAACAGAACTCGTTTCTGGCACCTTCCCCGGTGGAGGTGTGCATGGGGTGTGTTTGGAACATTCTGTCCCCAGCCGAGTCCAAAATTCAGCTGTTCCCCATCTCTAGCCCAGGAAGCAGATAGAACAGGTTTAGTGGTGCCTTTCAGCTGCCTACCGGGGTAGTGTAAAAACTACCAACAGAACTCGTTTCTGGCACCTTCCCCGGTGGAGTTGTGCATGGGGTGTGTTTGGAACATTTTGTCACCAGCCGAGTCCAAAATTCAGCGATTCCCCATCTCAGCCCAGAAAGCAGGTAGAACAAGTTTTGTGGTGCCTTTCAGCTGCCTACCGGGGTAGTGTAAAAACTACCAACAGAACTCGTTTCTGGCACCTTCCCCGGTGGAGTTGTGCATGGGGTTTGTTTGGAACATTTTGTTACCAGCCGAGTCCAAAATTCAGCCGTTCCCCATCTCAGCCCAGAAAGCAGGTAGAACAAGTTTTGTGGTGCCTTTCAGCTGCCTACCGGGGTAGTGTAAAAACTACCAACAGAACTCGTTTCTGGCACCTTCCCCGGTGGAGTTGTGCATGGGGTGTGTTTGGAACATTTTGTCACCAGCCGAGTCCAAAATTCAGCGATTCCCCATCTCAGCCCAGAAAGCAGGTAGAACAAGTTTTGTGGTGCCTTTCAGCTGCCTACCGGGGTAGTGTAAAAACTACCAACAGAACTCGTTTCTGGCACCTTCCCCGGTGGAGTTGTGCATGGGGTGTGTTTGGAACATTTTGTCACCAGCCGAGTCCAAAATTCAGCGATTCCCCATCTCAGCCCAGAAAGCAGGTAGAACAAGTTTTGTGGTGCCTTTCAGCTGCCTACCGGGGTAGTGTAAAAACTACCAACAGAACTCGTTTCTGGCACCTTCCCCGGTGGAGTTGTGCATGGGGTGTGTTTGGAACATTTTGTCACCAGCCGAGTCCAAAATTCAGCGATTCCCCATCTCAGCCCAGAAAGCAGGTAGAACAAGTTTTGTGGTGCCTTTCAGCTGCCTACCGGGGTAGTGTAAAAACTACCAACAGAACTCGTTTCTGGCACCTTCCCCGGTGGAGGTGTGCATGGGGTGTGTTTGGAACATTTTGTCACCAGCCGAGTCCAAAATTCAGCCATTCCCCATCTCAGCCCAGAAAGCAGGTAGAACAAGTTTTGTGGTGCCTTTCAGCTGCCTACCGGGGTACTGTAAAAACTACCAACAGAACTCGTTTTTGGCACCTTCCCCGGTGGAGTTGTTCATGGGGTGTGTTTGGAACATTTTGTTACCAGCCGAGTCCAAAATTCAGCCGTTCCCCATCTCTAGCCCAGGAAGCAGATAGAACCAGTTTTGTGGTGCCTTTCAGCTGCCTACCGGGGTAGTGTAAAAACTACCAACAGAACTCGTTTCTGGCACCTTCCCCGGTGGAGGTGTGCATGGGGTGTGTTTGGAACATTTTGTCACCAGCCGAGTCCAAAACTCAGCCGTTCCCCATCTCAGCCCAGAAAGCAGGTAGAACAAGTTTTGTGGTGCCTTTCAGCTGCCTACCGGGGTAGTATAAAAACTACCAACAGAACTCGTTTCTGGCACCTTCCCCGGTGGAGGTGTGCATGGGGTGTGTTTGGAACATTCTGTCCCCAGCCGAGTCCAAAATTCAGCTGTTCCCCATCTCTAGCCCAGGAAGCAGATAGAACAGGTTTAGTGGTGCCTTTCAGCTGCCTACCGGGGTAGTGTAAAAACTACCAACAGAACTCGTTTCTGGCACCTTCCCCGGTGGAGTTGTGCATGGGGTGTGTTTGGAACATTTTGTCACCAGCCGAGTCCAAAATTCAGCGATTCCCCATCTCAGCCTAGAAAGCAGGTAGAACAAGTTTTGTGGTGCCTTTCAGCTGCCTACCGGGGTAGTGTAAAAACTACCAACAGAACTCGTTTCTGGCACCTTCCCCGGTGGAGTTGTGCATGGGGTGTGTTTGGAACATTTTGTCACCAGCCGAGTCCAAAGTAGAGCCGTTCCCCATCTCAGCCCAGAAAGCACGTAGAACAAGTTTTGTGGTGCCTTTCAGCTGCCTACCGGGGTAGTGTAAAAACTACCAACAGAACTCGTTTCTGGCACCTTCCCCGGTGGAGGTGTGCATGGGGTGTGTTTGGAACATTTTGTCACCAGCCGAGTCCAAAATTCAGCCATTCCCCATCTCAGCCCAGAAAGCAGGTAGAACAAGTTTTGTGGTGCCTTTCAGCTGCCTACCGGGGTACTGTAAAAACTACCAACAGAACTCGTTTTTGGCACCTTCCCCGGTGGAGTTGTTCATGGGGTGTGTTTGGAACATTTTGTTACCAGCCGAGTCCAAAATTCAGCCGTTCCCCATCTCTAGCCCAGGAAGCAGATAGAACCAGTTTTGTGGTGCCTTTCAGCTGCCTACCGGGGTAGTGTAAAAACTACCAACAGAACTCGTTTCTGGCACCTTCCCCGGTGGAGGTGTGCATGGGGTGTGTTTGGAACATTTTGTCACCAGCCGAGTCCAAAACTCAGCCGTTCCCCATCTCAGCCCAGAAAGCAGGTAGAACAAGTTTTGTGGTGCCTTTCAGCTGCCTACCGGGGTAGTATAAAAACTACCAACAGAACTCGTTTCTGGCACCTTCCCCGGTGGAGGTGTGCATGGGGTGTGTTTGGAACATTCTGTCCCCAGCCGAGTCCAAAATTCAGCTGTTCCCCATCTCTAGCCCAGGAAGCAGATAGAACAGGTTTAGTGGTGCCTTTCAGCTGCCTACCGGGGTAGTGTAAAAACTACCAACAGAACTCGTTTCTGGCACCTTCCCCGGTGGAGTTGTGCATGGGGTGTGTTTGGAACATTTTGTCACCAGCCGAGTCCAAAATTCAGCGATTCCCCATCTCAGCCCAGGAAGCAGGTAGAACAAGTTTTGTGGTGCCTTTCAGCTGCCTACCGGGGTAGTGTAAAAACTACCAACAGAACTCGTTTCTGGCACCTTCCCCGGTGGAGTTGTGCATGGGGTGTGTTTGGAACATTTTGTCAGCAGCCGAGTCCAAAATTCAGCGATTCCCCATCTCAGCCCAGAAAGCAGGTAGAACAAGTTTTGTGGTGCCTTTCAGCTGCCTACCGGGGTAGTGTAAAAACTACCAACAGAACTCGTTTCTGGCACCTTCCCCGGTGGAGTTGTGCATGGGGTGTGTTTGGAACATTTTGTCACCAGCCGAGTCCAAAATTCAGCGATTCCCCATCTCAGCCCAGAAAGCACGTAGAACAAGTTTTGTGGTGCCTTTCAGCTGCCTACCGGGGTAGTGTAAAAACTACCAACAGAACTCGTTTCTGGCACCTTCCCCGGTGGAGTTGTGCATGGGGTGTGTTTGGAACATTTTGTCACCAGCCGAGTCCAAAATTCAGCGATTCCCCATCTCAGCCCAGAAAGCAAGTAGAACCAGTTTTGTGGTGCCTTTCAGCTGCCTACCGGGGTAGTGTAAAAACTACCAACAGAACTCGTTTCTGGCACCTTCCCCGGTGGAGGTGTGCATGGGGTGTGTTTGGAACATTTTGTCACCAGCCGAGTCCAAAACTCAGCCGTTCCCCATCTCAGCCCAGAAAGCAGGTAGAACAAGTTTTGTGGTGCCTTTCAGCTGCCTACCGGGGTAGTGTAAAAACTACCAACAGAACTCGTTTCTGGCACCTTCCCCGGTGGAGGTGTGCATGGGGTGTGTTTGGAACATTCTGTCCCCAGCCGAGTCCAAAATTCAGCTGTTCCCCATCTCTAGCCCAGGAAGCAGATAGAACAGGTTTAGTGGTGCCTTTCAGCTGCCTACCGGGGTAGTGTAAAAACTACCAACAGAACTCGTTTCTGGCACCTTCCCCGGTGGAGTTGTGCATGGGGTGTGTTTGGAACATTTTGTCACCAGCCGAGTCCAAAATTCAGCGATTCCCCATCTCAGCCCAGAAAGCAGGTAGAACAAGTTTTGTGGTGCCTTTCAGCTGCCTACCGGGGTAGTGTAAAAACTACCAACAGAACTCGTTTCTGGCACCTTCCCCGGTGGAGTTGTGCATGGGGTGTGTTTGGAACATTTTGTTACCAGCCGAGTCCAAAATTCAGCCGTTCCCCATCTCAGCCCAGAAAGCAGGTAGAACAAGTTTTGTGGTGCCTTTCAGCTGCCTACCGGGGTAGTGTAAAAACTACCAACAGAACTCGTTTCTGGCACCTTCCCCGGTGGAGTTGTGCATGGGGTGTGTTTGGAACATTTTGTCACCAGCCGAGTCCAAAATTCAGCGATTCCCCATCTCAGCCCAGAAAGCAGGTAGAACAAGTTTTGTGGTGCCTTTCAGCTGCCTACCGGGGTAGTGTAAAAACTACCAACAGAACTCGTTTCTGGCACCTTCCCCGGTGGAGTTGTGCATGGGGTGTGTTTGGAACATTTTGTCACCAGCCGAGTCCAAAATTCAGCGATTCCCCATCTCAGCCCAGAAAGCAGGTAGAACAAGTTTTGTGGTGCCTTTCAGCTGCCTACCGGGGTAGTGTAAAAACTACCAACAGAACTCGTTTCTGGCACCTTCCCCGGTGGAGTTGTGCATGGGGTGTGTTTGGAACATTTTGTTACCAGCCGAGTCCAAAATTCAGCCGTTCCCCATCTCAGCCCAGAAAGCAGGTAGAACAAGTTTTGTGGTGCCTTTCAGCTGCCTACCGGGGTAGTGTAAAAACTACCAACAGAACTCGTTTCTGGCACCTTCCCCGGTGGAGTTGTGCATGGGGTGTGTTTGGAACATTTTGTCACCAGCCGAGTCCAAAATTCAGCGATTCCCCATCTCAGCCCAGAAAGCAGGTAGAACAAGTTTTGTGGTGCCTTTCAGCTGCCTACCGGGGTAGTGTAAAAACTACCAACAGAACTCGTTTCTGGCACCTTCCCCGGTGGAGTTGTGCATGGGGTGTGTTTGGAACATTTTGTCACCAGCCGAGTCCAAAATTCAGCGATTCCCCATCTCAGCCCAGAAAGCAGGTAGAACAAGTTTTGTGGTGCCTTTCAGCTGCCTACCGGGGTAGTGTAAAAACTACCAACAGAACTCGTTTCTGGCACCTTCCCCGGTGGAGTTGTGCATGGGGTGTGTTTGGAACATTTTGTCACCAGCCGAGTCCAAAGTAGAGCCGTTCCCCATCTCAGCCCAGAAAGCACGTAGAACAAGTTTTGTGGTGCCTTTCAGCTGCCTACCGGGGTAGTGTAAAAACTACCAACAGAACTCGTTTCTGGCACCTTCCCCGGTGGAGGTGTGCATGGGGTGTGTTTGGAACATTTTGTCACCAGCCGAGTCCAAAATTCAGCCATTCCCCATCTCAGCCCAGAAAGCAGGTAGAACAAGTTTTGTGGTGCCTTTCAGCTGCCTACCGGGGTACTGTAAAAACTACCAACAGAACTCGTTTTTGGCACCTTCCCCGGTGGAGTTGTTCATGGGGTGTGTTTGGAACATTTTGTCACCAGCCGAGTCCAAAATTCAGCCGTTCCCCATCTCTAGCCCAGGAAGCAGATAGAACCAGTTTTGTGGTGCCTTTCAGCTGCCTACCGGGGTAGTGTAAAAACTACCAACAGAACTCGTTTCTGGCACCTTCCCCGGTGGAGGTGTGCATGGGGTGTGTTTGGAACATTTTGTCACCAGCCGAGTCCAAAACTCAGCCGTTCCCCATCTCAGCCCAGAAAGCAGGTAGAACAAGTTTTGTGGTGCCTTTCAGCTGCCTACCGGGGTAGTATAAAAACTACCAACAGAACTCGTTTCTGGCACCTTCCCCGGTGGAGGTGTGCATGGGGTGTGTTTGGAACATTCTGTCCCCAGCCGAGTCCAAAATTCAGCTGTTCCCCATCTCTAGCCCAGGAAGCAGGTAGAACAAGTTTTGTGGTGCCTTTCAGCTGCCTACCGGGGTAGTGTAAAAACTACCAACAGAACTCGTTTCTGGCACCTTCCCCGGTGGAGTTGTGCATGGGGTGTGTTTGGAACATTTTGTCACCAGCCGAGTCCAAAATTCAGCGATTCCCCATCTCAGCCCAGAAAGCAGGTAGAACAAGTTTTGTGGTGCCTTTCAGCTGCCTACCGGGGTAGTGTAAAAACTACCAACAGAACTCGTTTCTGGCACCTTCCCCGGTGGAGTTGTGCATGGGGTGTGTTTGGAACATTTTGTCACCAGCCGAGTCCAAAGTAGAGCCGTTCCCCATCTCAGCCCAGAAAGCACGTAGAACAAGTTTTGTGGTGCCTTTCAGCTGCCTACCGGGGTAGTGTAAAAACTACCAACAGAACTCGTTTCTGGCACCTTCCCCGGTGGAGTTGTGCATGGGGTGTGTTTGGAACATTTTGTCACCAGCCGAGTCCAAAATTCAGCGATTCCCCATCTCAGCCCAGAAAGCAGGTAGAACAAGTTTTGTGGTGCCTTTCAGCTGCCTACCGGGGTAGTGTAAAAACTACCAACAGAACTCGTTTCTGGCACCTTCCCCGGTGGAGTTGTGCATGGGGTGTGTTTGGAACATTTTGTCACCAGCCGAGTCCAAAGTAGAGCCGTTCCCCATCTCAGCCCAGAAAGCACGTAGAACAAGTTTTGTGGTGCCTTTCAGCTGCCTACCGGGGTAGTGTAAAAACTACCAACAGAACTCGTTTCTGGCACCTTCCCCGGTGGAGGTGTGCATGGGGTGTGTTTGGAACATTTTGTCACCAGCCGAGTCCAAAATTCAGCCATTCCCCATCTCAGCCCAGAAAGCAGGTAGAACAAGTTTTGTGGTGCCTTTCAGCTGCCTACCGGGGTACTGTAAAAACTACCAACAGAACTCGTTTTTGGCACCTTCCCCGGTGGAGTTGTTCATGGGGTGTGTTTGGAACATTTTGTCACCAGCCGAGTCCAAAATTCAGCCGTTCCCCATCTCTAGCCCAGGAAGCAGATAGAACCAGTTTTGTGGTGCCTTTCAGCTGCCTACCGGGGTAGTGTAAAAACTACCAACAGAACTCGTTTCTGGCACCTTCCCCGGTGGAGGTGTGCATGGGGTGTGTTTGGAACATTTTGTCACCAGCCGAGTCCAAAACTCAGCCGTTCCCCATCTCAGCCCAGAAAGCAGGTAGAACAAGTTTTGTGGTGCCTTTCAGCTGCCTACCGGGGTAGTATAAAAACTACCAACAGAACTCGTTTCTGGCACCTTCCCCGGTGGAGGTGTGCATGGGGTGTGTTTGGAACATTCTGTCCCCAGCCGAGTCCAAAATTCAGCTGTTCCCCATCTCTAGCCCAGGAAGCAGGTAGAACAAGTTTTGTGGTGCCTTTCAGCTGCCTACCGGGGTAGTGTAAAAACTACCAACAGAACTCGTTTCTGGCACCTTCCCCGGTGGAGTTGTGCATGGGGTGTGTTTGGAACATTTTGTCACCAGCCGAGTCCAAAATTCAGCGATTCCCCATCTCAGCCCAGAAAGCAGGTAGAACAAGTTTTGTGGTGCCTTTCAGCTGCCTACCGGGGTAGTGTAAAAACTACCAACAGAACTCGTTTCTGGCACCTTCCCCGGTGGAGTTGTGCATGGGGTGTGTTTGGAACATTTTGTCACCAGCCGAGTCCAAAGTAGAGCCGTTCCCCATCTCAGCCCAGAAAGCACGTAGAACAAGTTTTGTGGTGCCTTTCAGCTGCCTACCGGGGTAGTGTAAAAACTACCAACAGAACTCGTTTCTGGCACCTTCCCCGGTGGAGGTGTGCATGGGGTGTGTTTGGAACATTTTGTCACCAGCCGAGTCCAAAATTCAGCCATTCCCCATCTCAGCCCAGAAAGCAGGTAGAACAAGTTTTGTGGTGCCTTTCAGCTGCCTACCGGGGTACTGTAAAAACTACCAACAGAACTCGTTTTTGGCACCTTCCCCGGTGGAGTTGTTCATGGGGTGTGTTTGGAACATTTTGTTACCAGCCGAGTCCAAAATTCAGCCGTTCCCCATCTCTAGCCCAGGAAGCAGATAGAACCAGTTTTGTGGTGCCTTTCAGCTGCCTACCGGGGTAGTGTAAAAACTACCAACAGAACTCGTTTCTGGCACCTTCCCCGGTGGAGGTGTGCATGGGGTGTGTTTGGAACATTTTGTCACCAGCCGAGTCCAAAACTCAGCCGTTCCCCATCTCAGCCCAGAAAGCAGGTAGAACAAGTTTTGTGGTGCCTTTCAGCTGCCTACCGGGGTAGTATAAAAACTACCAACAGAACTCGTTTCTGGCACCTTCCCCGGTGGAGGTGTGCATGGGGTGTGTTTGGAACATTCTGTCCACAGCCGAGTCCAAAATTCAGCCGTTCCCCATCTCTAGCCCAGGAAGCAGATAGAACAGGTTTAGTGGTGCCTTTCAGCTGCCTACCGGGGTAGTGTAAAAACTACCAACAGAACTCGTTTCTGGCACCTTCCCCGGTGGAGTTGTGCATGGGGTGTGTTTGGAACATTTTGTCACCAGCCGAGTCCAAAATTCAGCGATTCCCCATCTCAGCCCAGAAAGCAGGTAGAACAAGTTTTGTGGTGCCTTTCAGCTGCCTACCGGGGTAGTGTAAAAACTACCAACAGAACTCGTTTCTGGCACCTTCCCCGGTGGAGTTGTGCATGGGGTGTGTTTGGAACATTTTGTCACCAGCCGAGTCCAAAGTAGAGCCGTTCCCCATCTCAGCCCAGAAAGCACGTAGAACAAGTTTTGTGGTGCCTTTCAGCTGCCTACCGGGGTAGTGTAAAAACTACCAACAGAACTCGTTTCTGGCACCTTCCCCGGTGGAGGTGTGCATGGGGTGTGTTTGGAACATTTTGTCACCAGCCGAGTCCAAAATTCAGCCATTCCCCATCTCAGCCCAGAAAGCAGGTAGAACAAGTTTTGTGGTGCCTTTCAGCTGCCTACCGGGGTACTGTAAAAACTACCAACAGAACTCGTTTTTGGCACCTTCCCCGGTGGAGTTGTTCATGGGGTGTGTTTGGAACATTTTGTTACCAGCCGAGTCCAAAATTCAGCCGTTCCCCATCTCTAGCCCAGGAAGCAGATAGAACCAGTTTTGTGGTGCCTTTCAGCTGCCTACCGGGGTAGTGTAAAAACTACCAACAGAACTCGTTTCTGGCACCTTCCCCGGTGGAGGTGTGCATGGGGTGTGTTTGGAACATTTTGTCACCAGCCGAGTCCAAAACTCAGCCGTTCCCCATCTCAGCCCAGAAAGCAGGTAGAACAAGTTTTGTGGTGCCTTTCAGCTGCCTACCGGGGTAGTATAAAAACTACCAACAGAACTCGTTTCTGGCACCTTCCCCGGTGGAGGTGTGCATGGGGTGTGTTTGGAACATTCTGTCCACAGCCGAGTCCAAAATTCAGCCGTTCCCCATCTCTAGCCCAGGAAGCAGATAGAACAGGTTTAGTGGTGCCTTTCAGCTGCCTACCGGGGTAGTGTAAAAACTACCAACAGAACTCGTTTCTGGCACCTTCCCCGGTGGAGTTGTGCATGGGGTGTGTTTGGAACATTTTGTCACCAGCCGAGTCCAAAGTAGTGCCGTTCCCCATCTCAGCCCAGAAAGCACGTAGAACAAGTTTTGTGGTGCCTTTCAGCTGCCAACCGGGGTAGTGTAAAAACTACCAACAGAACTCGTTTCTGGCACCTTCCCCGGTGGAGGTGTGCATGGGGTGTGTTTGGAACATTTTGTCACCAGCCGAGTCCAAAATTCAGCCATTCCCCATCTCAGCCCAGAAAGCAGGTAGAACAAGTTTTGTGGTGCCTTTCAGCTGCCTACCGGGGTAGTGTAAAAACTACCAACAGAACTCGTTTTTGGCACCTTCCCCGGTGGAGTTGTTCATGGGGTGTGTTTGGAACATTTTGTTACCAGCCGAGTCCAAAATTCAGCCGTTCCCCATCTCTAGCCCAGGAAGCAGATAGAACCAGTTTTGTGGTGCCTTTCAGCTGCCTACCGGGGTAGTGTAAAAACTACCAACAGAACTCGTTTCTGGCACCTTCCCCGGTGGAGGTGTGCATGGGGTGTGTTTGGAACATTTTGTCACCAGCCGAGTCCAAAACTCAGCCGTTCCCCATCTCAGCCCAGAAAGCAGGTAGAACAAGTTTTGTGGTGCCTTTCAGCTGCCTACCGGGGTAGTATAAAAACTACCAACAGAACTCGTTTCTGGCACCTTCCCCGGTGGAGGTGTGCATGGGGTGTGTTTGGAACATTCTGTCCACAGCCGAGTCCAAAATTCAGCTGTTCCCCATCTCTAGCCCAGGAAGCACATAGAACAGGTTTAGTGGTGCCTTTCAGCTGCCTACCGGGGTAGTGTAAAAACTACCAACAGAACTCGTTTCTGGCACCTTCCCCGGTGGAGTTGTGCATGGGGTGTGTTTGGAACATTTTGTCACCAGCCGAGTCCAAAATTCAGCGATTCCCCATCTCAGCCCAGAAAGCAGGTAGAACAACTTTTGTGGTGCCTTTCAGCTGCCTACCGGGGTAGTGTAAAAACTACCAACAGAACTCGTTTCTGGCACCTTCCCCGGTGGAGTTGTGCATGGGGTGTGTTTGGAACATTTTGTCAGCAGCCGAGTCCAAAATTCAGCGATTCCCCATCTCAGCCCAGAAAGCAGGTAGAACAAGTTTTGTGGTGCCTTTCAGCTGCCTACCGGGGTAGTGTAAAAACTACCAACAGAACTCGTTTCTGGCACCTTCCCCGGTGGAGTTGTGCATGGGGTGTGTTTGGAACATTTTGTCACCAGCCGAGTCCAAAATTCAGCGATTCCCCATCTCAGCCCAGAAAGCACGTAGAACAAGTTTTGTGGTGCCTTTCAGCTGCCTACCGGGGTAGTGTAAAAACTACCAACAGAACTCGTTTCTGGCACCTTCCCCGGTGGAGTTGTGCATGGGGTGTGTTTGGAACATTTTGTCACCAGCCGAGTCCAAAATTCAGCGATTCCCCATCTCAGCCCAGAAAGCAAGTAGAACCAGTTTTGTGGTGCCTTTCAGCTGCCTACCGGGGTAGTGTAAAAACTACCAACAGAACTCGTTTCTGGCACCTTCCCCGGTGGAGGTGTGCATGGGGTGTGTTTGGAACATTTTGTCACCAGCCGAGTCCAAAACTCAGCCGTTCCCCATCTCAGCCCAGAAAGCAGGTAGAACAAGTTTTGTGGTGCCTTTCAGCTGCCTACCGGGGTAGTGTAAAAACTACCAACAGAACTCGTTTCTGGCACCTTCCCCGGTGGAGGTGTGCATGGGGTGTGTTTGGAACATTCTGTCCCCAGCCGAGTCCAAAATTCAGCTGTTCCCCATCTCTAGCCCAGGAAGCAGATAGAACAGGTTTAGTGGTGCCTTTCAGCTGCCTACCGGGGTAGTGTAAAAACTACCAACAGAACTCGTTTCTGGCACCTTCCCCGGTGGAGTTGTGCATGGGGTGTGTTTGGAACATTTTGTCACCAGCCGAGTCCAAAATTCAGCGATTCCCCATCTCAGCCCAGAAAGCAGGTAGAACAAGTTTTGTGGTGCCTTTCAGCTGCCTACCGGGGTAGTGTAAAAACTACCAACAGAACTCGTTTCTGGCACCTTCCCCGGTGGAGTTGTGCATGGGGTGTGTTTGGAACATTTTGTTACCAGCCGAGTCCAAAATTCAGCCGTTCCCCATCTCAGCCCAGAAAGCAGGTAGAACAAGTTTTGTGGTGCCTTTCAGCTGCCTACCGGGGTAGTGTAAAAACTACCAACAGAACTCGTTTCTGGCACCTTCCCCGGTGGAGTTGTGCATGGGGTGTGTTTGGAACATTTTGTCACCAGCCGAGTCCAAAATTCAGCGATTCCCCATCTCAGCCCAGAAAGCAGGTAGAACAAGTTTTGTGGTGCCTTTCAGCTGCCTACCGGGGTAGTGTAAAAACTACCAACAGAACTCGTTTCTGGCACCTTCCC
Source organism: Falco cherrug (assembly GCF_023634085.1). Lineage (NCBI taxonomy): Eukaryota > Metazoa > Chordata > Aves > Falconiformes > Falconidae > Falco > Falco cherrug. The sequence goes on from NW_026599330.1 coordinate 156,868, forward strand.
CGGTGGAGTTGTGCATGGGGTGTGTTTGGAACATTTTGTTACCAGCCGAGTCCAAAATTCAGCCGTTCCCCATCTCAGCCCAGAAAGCAGGTAGAACAAGTTTTGTGGTGCCTTTCAGCTGCCTACCGGGGTAGTGTAAAAACTACCAACAGAACTCGTTTCTGGCACCTTCCCCGGTGGAGTTGTGCATGGGGTGTGTTTGGAACATTTTGTCACCAGCCGAGTCCAAAATTCAGCGATTCCCCATCTCAGCCCAGAAAGCAGGTAGAACAAGTTTTGTGGTGCCTTTCAGCTGCCTACCGGGGTAGTGTAAAAACTACCAACAGAACTCGTTTCTGGCACCTTCCCCGGTGGAGTTGTGCATGGGGTGTGTTTGGAACATTTTGTCACCAGCCGAGTCCAAAATTCAGCGATTCCCCATCTCAGCCCAGAAAGCAGGTAGAACAAGTTTTGTGGTGCCTTTCAGCTGCCTACCGGGGTAGTGTAAAAACTACCAACAGAACTCGTTTCTGGCACCTTCCCCGGTGGAGTTGTGCATGGGGTGTGTTTGGAACATTTTGTCACCAGCCGAGTCCAAAATTCAGCGATTCCCCATCTCAGCCCAGAAAGCAGGTAGAACAAGTTTTGTGGTGCCTTTCAGCTGCCTACCGGGGTACTGTAAAAACTACCAACAGAACTCGTTTTTGGCACCTTCCCCGGTGGAGTTGTTCATGGGGTGTGTTTGGAACATTTTGTTACCAGCCGAGTCCAAAATTCAGCCGTTCCCCATCTCTAGCCCAGGAAGCAGATAGAACCAGTTTTGTGGTGCCTTTCAGCTGCCTACCGGGGTAGTGTAAAAACTACCAACAGAACTCGTTTCTGGCACCTTCCCCGGTGGAGGTGTGCATGGGGTGTGTTTGGAACATTTTGTCACCAGCCGAGTCCAAAACTCAGCCGTTCCCCATCTCAGCCCAGAAAGCAGGTAGAACAAGTTTTGTGGTGCCTTTCAGCTGCCTACCGGGGTAGTATAAAAACTACCAACAGAACTCGTTTCTGGCACCTTCCCCGGTGGAGGTGTGCATGGGGTGTGTTTGGAACATTCTGTCCCCAGCCGAGTCCAAAATTCAGCTGTTCCCCATCTCTAGCCCAGGAAGCAGATAGAACAGGTTTAGTGGTGCCTTTCAGCTGCCTACCGGGGTAGTGTAAAAACTACCAACAGAACTCGTTTCTGGCACCTTCCCCGGTGGAGTTGTGCATGGGGTGTGTTTGGAACATTTTGTCACCAGCCGAGTCCAAAATTCAGCGATTCCCCATCTCAGCCCAGAAAGCAGGTAGAACAACTTTTGTGGTGCCTTTCAGCTGCCTACCGGGGTAGTGTAAAAACTACCAACAGAACTCGTTTCTGGCACCTTCCCCGGTGGAGTTGTGCATGGGGTGTGTTTGGAACATTTTGTCACCAGCCGAGTCCAAAATTCAGCGATTCCCCATCTCAGCCCAGAAAGCAGGTAGAACAAGTTTTGTGGTGCCTTTCAGCTGCCTACCGGGGTAGTGTAAAAACTACCAACAGAACTCGTTTCTGGCACCTTCCCCGGTGGAGTTGTGCATGGGGTGTGTTTGGAACATTTTGTTACCAGCCGAGTCCAAAATTCAGCCGTTCCCCATCTCAGCCCAGAAAGCAGGTAGAACAAGTTTTGTGGTGCCTTTCAGCTGCCTACCGGGGTAGTGTAAAAACTACCAACAGAACTCGTTTCTGGCACCTTCCCCGGTGGAGTTGTGCATGGGGTGTGTTTGGAACATTTTGTCACCAGCCGAGTCCAAAATTCAGCCGTTCCCCATCTCAGCCCAGAAAGCAGGTAGAACAAGTTTTGTGGTGCCTTTCAGCTGCCTACCGGGGTAGTGTAAAAACTACCAACAGAACTCGTTTCTGGCACCTTCCCCGGTGGAGTTGTGCATGGGGTGTGTTTGGAACATTTTGTCACCAGCCGAGTCCAAAATTCAGCGATTCCCCATCTCAGCCCAGAAAGCAGGTAGAACAACTTTTGTGGTGCCTTTCAGCTGCCTACCGGGGTAGTGTAAAAACTACCAACAGAACTCGTTTCTGGCACCTTCCCCGGTGGAGTTGTGCATGGGGTGTGTTTGGAACATTTTGTCACCAGCCGAGTCCAAAATTCAGCGATTCCCCATCTCAGCCCAGAAAGCAGGTAGAACAAGTTTTGTGGTGCCTTTCAGCTGCCTACCGGGGTAGTGTAAAAACTACCAACAGAACTCGTTTCTGGCACCTTCCCCGGTGGAGGTGTGCATGGGGTGTGTTTGGAACATTTTGTCACCAGCCGAGTCCAAAACTCAGCCGTTCCCCATCTCAGCCCAGAAAGCAGGTAGAACAAGTTTTGTGGTGCCTTTCAGCTGCCTACCGGGGTAGTATAAAAACTACCAACAGAACTCGTTTCTGGCACCTTCCCCGGTGGAGGTGTGCATGGGGTGTGTTTGGAACATTCTGTCCCCAGCCGAGTCCAAAATTCAGCTGTTCCCCATCTCTAGCCCAGGAAGCAGATAGAACAGGTTTAGTGGTGCCTTTCAGCTGCCTACCGGGGTAGTGTAAAAACTACCAACAGAACTCGTTTCTGGCACCTTCCCCGGTGGAGTTGTGCATGGGGTGTGTTTGGAACATTTTGTCACCAGCCGAGTCCAAAATTCAGCGATTCCCCATCTCAGCCCAGAAAGCAGGTAGAACAAGTTTTGTGGTGCCTTTCAGCTGCCTACCGGGGTAGTGTAAAAACTACCAACAGAACTCGTTTCTGGCACCTTCCCCGGTGGAGTTGTGCATGGGGTGTGTTTGGAACATTTTGTCACCAGCCGAGTCCAAAATTCAGCCGTTCCCCATCTCAGCCCAGAAAGCAGGTATGAACAAGTTTTGTGGTGCCTTTCAGCTGCCTACCGGGGTAGTGTAAAAACTACCAACAGAACTCGTTTCTGGCACCTTCCCCGGTGGAGTTGTGCATGGGGTGTGTTTGGAACATTTTGTCACCAGCCGAGTCCAAAATTCAGCCGTTCCCCATCTCAGCCCAGAAAGCAGGTAGAACAAGTTTTGTGGTGCCTTTCAGCTGCCTACCGGGGTAGTGTAAAAACTACCAACAGAACTCGTTTCTGGCACCTTCCCCGGTGGAGTTGTGCATGGGGTGTGTTTGGAACATTTTGTCACCCGCCGAGTCCAAAATTCAGCCATTCCCCATCTCAGCCCAGAAAGCAGGTAGAACAAGTTTTGTGGTGCCTTTCAGCTGCCTACCGGGGTAGTGTAAAAACTACCAACAGAACTCGTTTCTGGCACCTTCCCCGGTGGAGTTGTGCATGGGGTGTGTTTGGAACATTTTGTCACCAGCCGAGTCCAAAATTCAGCGATTCCCCATCTCAGCCCAGAAAGCAGGTAGAACAAGTTTTGTGGTGCCTTTCAGCTGCCTACCGGGGTAGTGTAAAAACTACCAACAGAACTCGTTTCTGGCACCTTCCCCGGTGGAGTTGTGCATGGGGTGTGTTTGGAACATTTTGTCACCAGCCGAGTCCAAAATTCAGCGATTCCCCATCTCAGCCCAGAAAGCAAGTAGAACAAGTTTTGTGGTGCCTTTCAGCTGCCTACCGGGGTAGTGTAAAAACTACCAACAGAACTCGTTTCTGGCACCTTCCCCGGTGGAGGTGTGCATGGGGTGTGTTTGGAACATTTTGTCACCAGCCGAGTCCAAAATTCAGCCATTCCCCATCTCAGCCCAGAAAGCAGGTAGAACAAGTTTTGTGGTGCCTTTCAGCTGCCTACCGGGGTAGTGTAAAAACTACCAACAGAACTCGTTTTTGGCACCTTCCCCGGTGGAGTTGTGCATGGGGTGTGTTTGGAACATTTTGTTACCAGCCGAGTCCAAAATTCAGCCGTTCCCCATCTCAGCCCAGAAAGCAGGTAGAACAAGTTTTGTGGTGCCTTTCAGCTGCCTACCGGGGTAGTGTAAAAACTACCAACAGAACTCGTTTCTGGCACCTTCCCCGGTGGAGTTGTGCATGGGGTGTGTTTGGAACATTTTGTCACCAGCCGAGTCCAAAATTCAGCCGTTCCCCATCTCAGCCCAGAAAGCAGGTAGAACAAGTTTTGTGGTGCCTTTCAGCTGCCTACCGGGGTAGTGTAAAAACTACCAACAGAACTCGTTTCTGGCACCTTCCCCGGTGGAGTTGTGCATGGGGTGTGTTTGGAACATTTTGTCACCAGCCGAGTCCAAAATTCAGCGATTCCCCATCTCAGCCCAGAAAGCAGGTAGAACAAGTTTTGTGGTGCCTTTCAGCTGCCTACCGGGGTAGTGTAAAAACTACCAACAGAACTCGTTTCTGGCACCTTCCCCGGTGGAGTTGTGCATGGGGTGTGTTTGGAACATTTTGTCACCAGCCGAGTCCAAAATTCAGCGATTCCCCATCTCAGCCCAGAAAGCAGGTAGAACAAGTTTTGTGGTGCCTTTCAGCTGCCTACCGGGGTAGTGTAAAAACTACCAACAGAACTCGTTTCTGGCACCTTCCCCGGTGGAGGTGTGCATGGGGTGTGTTTGGAACATTTTGTCACCAGCCGAGTCCAAAACTCAGCCGTTCCCCATCTCAGCCCAGAAAGCAGGTAGAACAAGTTTTGTGGTGCCTTTCAGCTGCCTACCGGGGTAGTATAAAAACTACCAACAGAACTCGTTTCTGGCACCTTCCCCGGTGGAGGTGTGCATGGGGTGTGTTTGGAACATTCTGTCCCCAGCCGAGTCCAAAATTCAGCTGTTCCCCATCTCTAGCCCAGGAAGCAGATAGAACAGGTTTAGTGGTGCCTTTCAGCTGCCTACCGGGGTAGTGTAAAAACTACCAACAGAACTCGTTTCTGGCACCTTCCCCGGTGGAGTTGTGCATGGGGTGTGTTTGGAACATTTTGTCACCAGCCGAGTCCAAAATTCAGCGATTCCCCATCTCAGCCCAGAAAGCAGGTAGAACAAGTTTTGTGGTGCCTTTCAGCTGCCTACCGGGGTAGTGTAAAAACTACCAACAGAACTCGTTTCTGGCACCTTCCCCGGTGGAGTTGTGCATGGGGTGTGTTTGGAACATTTTGTCACCAGCCGAGTCCAAAATTCAGCCGTTCCCCATCTCAGCCCAGAAAGCAGGTATGAACAAGTTTTGTGGTGCCTTTCAGCTGCCTACCGGGGTAGTGTAAAAACTACCAACAGAACTCGTTTCTGGCACCTTCCCCGGTGGAGTTGTGCATGGGGTGTGTTTGGAACATTTTGTCACCAGCCGAGTCCAAAATTCAGCCGTTCCCCATCTCAGCCCAGAAAGCAGGTAGAACAAGTTTTGTGGTGCCTTTCAGCTGCCTACCGGGGTAGTGTAAAAACTACCAACAGAACTCGTTTCTGGCACCTTCCCCGGTGGAGTTGTGCATGGGGTGTGTTTGGAACATTTTGTCACCCGCCGAGTCCAAAATTCAGCGATTCCCCATCTCAGCCCAGAAAGCAGGTAGAACAAGTTTTGTGGTGCCTTTCAGCTGCCAACCGGGGTAGTGTAAAAACTACCAACAGAACTCGTTTCTGGCACCTTCCCCGGTGGAGTTGTGCATGGGGTGTGTTTGGAACATTTTGTCACCAGCCGAGTCCAAAATTCAGCGATTCCCCATCTCAGCCCAGAAAGCAGGTAGAACAAGTTTTGTGGTGCCTTTCAGCTGCCTACCGGGGTAGTGTAAAAACTACCAACAGAACTCGTTTCTGGCACCTTCCCCGGTGGAGTTGTGCATGGGGTGTGTTTGGAACATTTTGTCACCAGCCGAGTCCAAAATTCAGCGATTCCCCATCTCAGCCCAGAAAGCAAGTAGAACAAGTTTTGTGGTGCCTTTCAGCTGCCTACCGGGGTAGTGTAAAAACTACCAACAGAACTCGTTTCTGGCACCTTCCCCGGTGGAGGTGTGCATGGGGTGTGTTTGGAACATTTTGTCACCAGCCGAGTCCAAAATTCAGCCATTCCCCATCTCAGCCCAGAAAGCAGGTAGAACAAGTTTTGTGGTGCCTTTCAGCTGCCTACCGGGGTAGTGTAAAAACTACCAACAGAACTCGTTTTTGGCACCTTCCCCGGTGGAGTTGTTCATGGGGTGTGTTTGGAACATTTTGTTACCAGCCGAGTCCAAAATTCAGCCGTTCCCCATCTCTAGCCCAGGAAGCAGATAGAACCAGTTTTGTGGTGCCTTTCAGCTGCCTACCGGGGTAGTGTAAAAACTACCAACAGAACTCGTTTCTGGCACCTTCCCCGGTGGAGGTGTGCATGGGGTGTGTTTGGAACATTTTGTCACCAGCCGAGTCCAAAACTCAGCCGTTCCCCATCTCAGCCCAGAAAGCAGGTAGAACAAGTTTTGTGGTGCCTTTCAGCTGCCTACCGGGGTAGTATAAAAACTACCAACAGAACTCGTTTCTGGCACCTTCCCCGGTGGAGGTGTGCATGGGGTGTGTTTGGAACATTTTGTCCCCAGCCGAGTCCAAAATTCAGCTGTTCCCCATCTCTAGCCCAGGAAGCAGATAGAACAGGTTTAGTGGTGCCTTTCAGCTGCCTACCGGGGTACTGTAAAAACTACCAACAGAACTCGATTTTGGCACCTTCCTCGGTGGAGTTGTGCATGGGGTGTGTTTGGAACATTCTGTCACCAGCCGAGTCCAAAATTCAGCTGTTCCCCATCTCTAGCCCAGGAAGCAGGTAGAACCGGTTTTGTGGTGCCCTTCAGCTGCCTACCGGGGTAGTGTAAAAACTACCAACAGAACTCGTTTCTGGCACCTTCCCCGGTGGAGGTGTGCATGGGGTGTGTTTGGAACATTTTGTCACCAGCCGAGTCCAAAACTCAGCTGTTCCCCATCTCAGCCCAGAAAGCAGGTAGAACAAGTTTTGTGGTGCCTTTCAGCTGCCTACCGGGGTAGTGTAAAAACTACCAACAGAACTCGTTTCTGGCACCTTCCCCGGTGGAGTTGTGCATGGGGTGTGTTTGGAACATTTTGTCACCAGCCGAGTCCAAAACTCAGCGATTCCCCATCTCAGCCCAGAAAGCAGGTAGAACAAGTTTTGTGGTGCCTTTCAGCTGCCAACCGGGGTACTGTAAAAACTACCAACAGAACTCATTTCTGGCACCTTCCCCGGTGGAGGTGTGCATGGGGTGTGTTTGGAACATTTTGTCACCAGCCGAGTCCAAAATTCAGCCGTTCCCCATCTCAGCCCAGAAAGCAGGTAGAACAAGTTTTGTGGTGCCTTTCAGCTGCCTACCGGGGTAGTGTAAAAACTACCAACAGAACTCGTTTCTGGCACCTTCCCCGGTGGAGTTGTGCATGGGGAGTGTTTGGAACATTTTGTCACCAGCCGAGTCCAAAACTCAGCGATTCCCCATCACAGCACAGAATGCAGGTAGAACAAGTTTTGTGGTGCCTTTCAGCTGCCTACCGGGGTAGTTTAAACCTACCAACAGAACTCGTTTCTGGCACCTTCCCTGGTGGAGTTGTGCATGGGGTGTGTTTGGAACATTTTGTCACCAGCCGAGTCCAAAATTCAGCGATTCCCCATCTCAGCCCAGAAAGCAGGTAGAACAAGTTTTGTGGTGCCTTTCAGCTGCCTACCGGGGTAGTGTAAGAACTACCAACAGAACTCGTTTCTGGCACCTTCCCCGGTGGAGTTGTGCATGGGGTGTTTTTGGAACATTTTGTCACCAGCCGAGTCCAAAACTCAGCTGTTCCCCATCTCAGCCCAGAAAGCAGGTAGAACAAGTTTTGTGGTGCCTTTCTCTTGCCTACCGGGGTACTGTAAAAACTACCAACAGAACTCGTTTCTGGCACCTTCCCCGGTGGAGTTGTGCATGGGGTGTGTTTGGAACATTTTGTCACCAGCCGAGTCCAAAATTCAGCGATTCTCCATCTCTAGCCCAGGAAGCAGATAGAACCGGTTTTGTGGTGCCTTTCAGGTGCCTACCGGGGTAGTGTAAAAACTACCAACAGAACTCGTTTCTGGCACCTTCCCCGGTGGAGTTGTGCATGGGGTGTGTTTGGAACATTTTGTCACCAGCCGAGTCCAAAATTCAGCTGTTCCCCATCTCAGCCCAGAAAGCAGGTAGAAAAACTTTTGTGGTGCCTTTCTCTTGCCTACCGGGGTACTGTAAAAACTACAAACAGAACTCATTTCTGGCACCTTCCCCGGTGGAGTTGTGCATGGGGTGTGTTTGGAACATTTTGTCACCAGCCGAGTCCAAAATTCAGCCGTTCCCCATCTCAGCCCAGAAAGCAGGTATGAACAAGTTTTGTGGTGCCTTTCAGCTGCCTACCGGGGTAGTGTAAAAACTACCAACAGAACTCGTTTCTGGCACCTTCCCCGGTGGAGGTGTGCATGGGGTGTGTTTGGAACATTTTGTCAGCAGCCGAGTCCAAAACTCAGCCGTTCCCCATCTCAGCCCAGAAAGCAGGTAGAACAAGTTTTGTGGTGCCTTTCAGCTGCCTACAGGGGTAGTATAAAAACTACCAACAGAACTCGTTTCTGGCACCTTCCCCGGTGGAGGTGTGCATGGGGTGTGTTTGGAACATTCTGTCCCCAGCCGAGTCCAAAATTCAGCTGTTCCCCATCTCTAGCCCAGGAAGCAGATAGAACCGGTTTTGTGGTGCCTTTCAGCTGCCTACCGGGGTAGTGTAAAAACTACCAACAGAACTCGTTTCTGGCACCTTCCCCGGTGGAGTTGTGCATGGGGTGTGTTTGGAACATTTTGTCACCAGCCGAGTCCAAAATTCAGCCGTTCCCCATCTCAGCCCAGAAAGCAGGTAGAAAAACTTTTGTGGTGCCTTTCAGCTGCCTACCGGGGTACTGTAAAAACTACAAACAGAACTCATTTCTGGCACCTTCCCCGGTGGAGTTGTGCATGGGGTGTTTTTGGAACATTTTGTCACCAGCCGAGTCCAAAACTCAGCCGTTCCCCATCTCAGCCCAGAAAGCAGGTAGAACAAGTTTTGTGGTGCCTTTCTCTTGCCTACCGGGGTAGTGTAAAAACTACCAACAGAACTCGTTTCTGGCACCTTCCCCGGTGGAGGTGTGCATGGGGTGTGTTTGGAACATTTTGTCACCAGCCGAGTCCAAAACTCAGCCGTTCCCCATCTCAGCCCAGAAAGCAGGTAGAACAAGTTTTGTGGTGCCTTTCAGCTGCCTACCGGGGTAGTATAAAAACTACCAACAGAACTCGTTTCTGGCACCTTCCCCGGTGGAGGTGTGCATGGGGTGTGTTTGGAACATTCTGTCACCAGCCGAGTCCAAAATTCAGCTGTTCCCCATCTCTAGCCCAGGAAGCAGATAGAACAAGTTTTGTGGTGCCTTTCAGCTGCCTACCGGGGTAGTGTAAAAACTACCAACAGAACTCCTTTCTGGCACCTTCCCCGGTGGAGTTGTGCATGGGGTGTGTTTGGAACATTTTGTCACCAGCCGAGTCCAAAATTCAGCTGTTCCCCATCTCATCCCAGAAAGCAGGTAGAAAAACTTTTGTGGTGCCTTTCTCTTGCCTACCGGGGTACTGTAAAAACTACAAACAGAACTCATTTCTGGCACCTTCCCCGGTGGAGTTGTGCATGGGGTGTGTTTGGAACATTTTGTCACCAGCCGAGTCCAAAACTCAGCGATTCCCCATCACAGCACAGAATGCAGGTAGAACAAGTTTTGTGGTGCCTTTCAGCTGCCTACCGGGGTAGTTTAAACCTACCAACAGAACTCGTTTCTGGCACCTTCCCCGGAGGAGTTGTGCATGGGGTGTGTTTGGAACATTTTGTCACCAGCCGAGTCCAAAATTCAGCTGTTCCCCATCTCAGCCCAGAAAGCAGGTAGAACAAGTTTTGTGGTGCCTTTCAGCTGCCTACTGGGGTAGTGTAAGAACTACCAACAGAACTCGTTTCTGGCACCTTCCCCGGTGGAGTTGTGCATGGGGTGTGTTTGGAACATTTTGTCAACAGCCGAGTCCAAAACTCAGCGATTCCCCATCTCAGCCCAGAAAGCAGGTAGAACAAGTTTTGTGGTGCCTTTCAGCTGCCTACCGGGGTACTGTAAAAACTACCAACAGAACTCGTTTTTGGCACCTTCCTCGGTGGAGTTGTGCATGGGGTGTGTTTGGAACATTTTGTCACCAGCCGAGTCCAAAATTCAGCTATTCCCCATCTCAGCCCAGGAAGCAGGTAGAACAACTTTTGTGGTGCCTTTCAGCTGCCTACCGGGGTACTGTAAAAACTACCAACAGAACTCGTTTCTGGCACCTTCCCCGGTGGAGTTGTGCATGGGGTGTGTTTGGAACATTTTGTCACCAGCCGAGTCCAAAATTCAGCGATTCCCCATCTCAGCCCAGAAAGCAGGTAGAACAAGTTTTGTGGTGCCTTTCAGCTGCCTACCGGGGTAGTGTAAAAACTACCAACAGAACTCGTTTCTGGCACCTTCCCCGGTGGAGCTGTGCATGGGGTGTGTTTGGAACATTTTGTCACCAGCCGAGTCCAAAACTCAGCCATTCCCCATCTCAGCCCAGAAAGCAGGTAGAACAAGTTTTGTGGTGCCTTTCAGCTGCCTACTGGGGTACTGTAAAAACTACCAACAGAACTCGTTTCTGGCACCTTCCCCGGTGGAGTTGTGCATGGGGTGTGTTTGGAACATTTTGTCACCAGCCGAGTCCAAAACTCAGCTGATCCCCATCTCAGCCCAGAAAGCAGGTAGAAAAACTTTTGTGGTGCCTTTCAGCTGCCTCCCGGAGCAATGTAAAAACTACCAAGAGAACTCCTTTCTGGCACCTTCCCCGGTGGAGTTGTGCATGGGGTGTGTTTGGAACATTTTGTCACCAGCCGAGTCCAAAATTCAGCGATTCCCCATCTCAGCCCAGAAAGCAGGTAGAACAAGTTTTGTGGTGCCTTTCAGCTGCCTACCGGGGTAGTGTAAAAACTACCAACAGAACTCGTTTCTGGCACCTTCCCCGGTGGAGTTGTGCATGGGGTGTGTTTGGAACATTTTGTCACCAGCCGAGTCCAAAATTCAGCGATTCCCCATCTCAGCCCAGAAAGCAGGTAGAAAAACTTTTGTGGTGCCTTTCAGCTGCCTACCGGGGTAGTGTAAAAACTACCAACAGAACTCGTTTCTGGCACCTTCCCCGGTGGAGTTGTGCATGGGGTGTGTTTGGAACATTTTGTCACCAGCCGAGTCCAAAATTCAGCGATTCCCCATCTCAGCCCAGAAAGCAGGTAGAACAAGTTTTGTGGTGCCTTTCAGCTGCCTACCGGGGTAGTGTAAAAACTACCAACAGAACTCGTTTCTGGCACCTTCCCCGGTGGAGTTGTGCATGGGGTGTGTTTGGAACATTTTGTCACCAGCCGAGTCCAAAATTCAGCCGTTCCCCATCTCAGCCCAGAAAGCAGGTAGAACAAGTTTTGTGGTGCCTTTCAGGTGCCTACCGGGGTAGTGTAAAAACTACCAACAGAACTCGTTTCTGGCACCTTCCCCGGTGGAGTTGTGCATGGGGTGTGTTTGGAACATTTTGTCAGCAGCCGAGTCCAAAATTCAGCGATTCCCCATCTCAGCCCAGAAAGCAGGTAGAACAAGTTTTGTGGTGCCTTTCAGCTGCCTACCGGGGTAGTGTAAAAACTACCAACAGAACTCGTTTCTGGCACCTTCCCCGGTGGAGTTGTGCATGGGGTGTGTTTGGAACATTTTGTCACCAGCCGAGTCCAAAATTCAGCTATTCCCCATCTCAGCCCAGAAAGCAGGTAGAACAAGTTTTGTGGTGCCTTTCTCTTGCCTACCGGGGTAGTGTAAAAACTACCAACAGAACTCGTTTCTGGCACCTTCCCCGGTGGAGTTGTGCATGGGGTGTGTTTGGAACATTTTGTCACCAGCCGAGTTCAAAATTCAGCGATTCCCCATCTCAGCCCAGAAAGCAGGTAGAACAAGTTTTGTGGTGCCTTTCAGCTGCCTACCGGGGTAGTGTAAAAACTACCAACAGAACTCGTTTCTGGCACCTTCCCCGGTGGAGTTGTGCATGGGGTGTGTTTGGAACATTTTGTCACCAGCCGAGTCCAAAATTCAGCCGTTCCCCATCTCAGCCCAGAAAGCAGGTAGAACAACTTTTGTGGTGCCTTTCTCTTGCCTACCGGGGTAGTGTAAAAACTACCAACAGAACTCGTTTCTGGCACCTTCCCCGGTGGAGTTGTGCATGGGGTGTGTTTGGAAGATTTTGTTACCAGCCGAGTCCAAAATTCAGCCGTTCCCCATCTCAGCCCAGAAAGCAGGTAGAACAAGTTTTGTGGTGCCTTTCAGCTGCCTACCGGGGTAGTGTAAAAACTACCAACAGAACTCGTTTCTGGCACCTTCCCCGGTGGAGTTGTGCGTGGGGTGTGTTTGGAACATTTTGTCACCAGCCGAGTCCAAAATTCAGCGATTCCCCATCTCAGCCCAGAAAGCAGGTAGAACAAGTTTTGTGGTGCCTTTCAGCTGCCTACCGGGGTAGTGTAAAAACTACCAACAGAACTCGTTTCTGGCACCTTCCCCGGTGGAGTTGTGCATGGGGTGTGTTTGGAACATTTTGTCACCAGCCGAGTCCAAAATTCAGCGATTCCCCATCTCAGCCCAGAAAGCAGGTAGAACAAGTTTTGTGGTGCCTTTCAGCTGCCTACCGGGGTAGTGTAAAAACTACCAACAGAACTCGTTTCTGGCACCTTCCCCGGTGGAGTTGTGCATGGGGTGTGTTTGGAACATTTTGTCACCAGCCGAGTCCAAAATTCAGCGATTCCCCATCTCAGCCCAGAAAGCAGGTAGAACAACTTTTGTGGTGCCTTTCAGCTGCCTACCGGGGTAGTGTAAAAACTACCAACAGAACTCGTTTCTGGCACCTTCCCCGGTGGAGTTGTGCATGGGGTGTGTTTGGAACATTTTGTCACCAGCCGAGTCCAAAATTCAGCTGTTCCCCATCTCAGCCCAGAAAGCAGGTAGAACAACTTTTGTGGTGCCTTTCAGGTGCCTACCGGGGTAGTGTAAAAACTACCAACAGAACTCGTTTCTGGCACCTTCCCCGGTGGAGTTGTGCATGGGGTGTGTTTGGAACATTTTGTCACCAGCCGAGTCCAAAATTCAGCTATTCCCCATCTCAGCCCAGAAAGCAGGTAGAACAAGTTTTGTGGTGCCTTTCAGCTGCCTACTGGGGTAGTGTAAAAACTACCAACAGAACTCGTTTCTGGCACCTTCCCCGGTGGAGTTGTGCATGGGGTGTGTTTGGAACATTTTGTCACCAGCCGAGTCCAAAATTCAGCCGTTCCCCATCTCAGCCCAGAAAGCAGGTAGAACAAGTTTTGTGGTGCCTTTCAGCTGCCTACCGGGGTACTGTAAAAACTACCAACAGAACTCGTTTCTGGCACCTTCCCCGGTGGAGTTGTGCATGGGATGTGTTTGGAACATTTTGTCACCAGCCGAGTCCAAAATTCAGCGATTCCCCATCTCAGCCCAGAAAGCAGGTAGAACAAGTTTTGTGGTGCCTTTCAGCTGCCTACCGGGGTAGTGTAAAAACTACCAACAGAACTCGTTTCTGGCACCTTCCCCGGTGGAGTTGTGCATGGGGTGTGTTTGGAACATTTTGTCACCAGCCGAGTCCAAAACTCAGCGATTCCCCATCTCAGCCCAGAAAGCAGGTAGAACAAGTTTTGTGGTGCCTTTCAGCTGCCTACCGGGGTAGTGTAAAAACTACCAACAGAACTCGTTTCTGGCACCTTCCCCGGTGGAGTTGTGCATGGCGTGTGTTTGGAACATTTTGTCACCAGCCGAGTCCAAAATTCAGCGATTCTCCATCTCAGCCCAGAAAGCAGGTAGAACAAGTTTTGTGGTGCCTTTCTCTTGCCTACCGGGGTAGTGTAAAAACTACCAACAGAACTCGTTTCTGGCACCTTCCCCGGCGGAGTTGTGCATGGGGTGTGTTTGGAACATTTTGTCACCAGCCGAGTCCAAAATTCAGCGATTCCCCATCTCAGCCCAGAAAGCAGGTAGAACAAGTTTTGTGGTGCCTTTCAGCTGCCTACCGGGGTAGTGTAAAAACTACCAACAGAACTCGTTTCTGGCACCTTCCCCGGTGGAGTTGTGCATGGGGTGTGTTTGGAACATTTTGTCACCAGCCGAGTCCAAAATTCAGCCGTTCCCCATCTCAGCCCAGAAAGCAGGTAGAACAAGTTTTGTGGTGCCTTTCAGCTGCCTACCGGGGTAGTGTAAAAACTACCAACAGAACTCGTTTCTGGCACCTTACCCGGTGGAGTTGTGCATGGGGTGTGTTTGGAACATTTTGTTACCAGCCGAGTCCAAAATTCAGCCGTTCCCCATCTCAGCCCAGAAAGCAGGTAGAACAAGTTTTGTGGTGCCTTTCTCTTGCCTACCGGGGTAGTGTAAAAACTACCAACAGAACTCGTTTCTGGCACCTTCCCCGGTGGAGTTGTGCATGGGGTGTGTTTGGAACATTTTGTTACCAGCCGAGTCCAAAATTCAGCCGTTCCCCATCTCAGCCCAGAAAGCAGGTAGAACAAGTTTTGTGGTGCCTTTCAGCTGCCTACCGGGGTAGTGTAAAAACTACCAACAGAACTCGTTTCTGGCACCTTCCCCGGTGGAGTTGTGCATGGGGTGTGTTTGGAACATTTTGTCACCAGCCGAGTCCAAAATTCAGCGATTCCCCATCTCAGCCCAGAAAGCAGGTACAACAAGTTTTGTGGTGCCTTTCAGCTGCCAACCGGGGTACTGTAAAAACTACCAACAGAACTCGTTTCTGGCACCTTCCCCGGTGGAGTTGTGCATGGGGTGTGTTTGGAACATTTTGTCACCAGCCGAGTCCAAAATTCAGCTGATCCCCATCTCAGCCCAGAAAGCAGGTAGAACAAGTTTTGTGGTGCCTTTCAGCTGCCTACCGGGGTAGTGTAAAAACTACCAACAGAACTCGTTTCTGGCACCTTCCCCGGTGGAGTTGTGCATGGGGTGTGTTTGGAACATTTTGTCACCAGCCGAGTCCAAAATTCAGCCGTTCCCCATCTCAGCCCAGAAAGCAGGTAGAAAAACTTTTGTGGTGCCTTTCAGCTGCCTACCGGGGTAGTGTAAAAACTACCAACAGAACTCGTTTCTGGCACCTTCCCCGGTGGAGTTGTGCATGGGGTGTGTTTGGAACATTTTGTCACCAGCCGAGTCCAAAATTCAGCGATTCCCCATCTCAGCCCAGAAAGCAGGTAGAACAAGTTTTGTGGTGCCTTTCAGCTGCCTACCGGGGTAGTGTAAAAACTACCAACAGAACTCGTTTCTGGCACCTTCCCCGGTGGAGTTGTGCATGGGGTGTGTTTGGAACATTTTGTCACCAGCCGAGTCCAAAATTCAGCGATTCCCCATCTCAGCCCAGAAAGCAGGTACAACAAGTTTTGTGGTGCCTTTCAGCTGCCTACCGGGGTAGTGTAAAAACTACCAACAGAACTCGTTTCTGGCACCTTCCCCGGCGGAGTTGTGCATGGGGTGTGTTTGGAACATTTTGTCACCAGCCGAGTCCAAAATTCAGCGATTCCCCATCTCAGCCCAGAAAGCAGGTAGAACAAGTTTTGTGGTGCCTTTCAGCTGCCTACCGGGGTAGTGTAAAAACTACCAACAGAACTCGTTTCTGGCACCTTCCCCGGTGGAGGTGTGCATGGGGTGTGTTTGGAACATTTTGTCACCAGCCGAGTCCAAAATTCAGCTATTCCCCATCTCAGCCCAGAAAGCAGGTAGAACAAGTTTTGTGGTGCCTTTCAGCTGCCTACCGGGGTAGTGTAAAAACTACCAACAGAACTCGTTTCTGGCACCTTCCCCGGTGGAGTTGTGCATGGGGTGTGTTTGGAACATTTTGTCAGCAGCCGAGTCCAAAATTCAGCCGTTCCCCATCTCAGCCCAGAAAGCAGGTAGAACAAGTTTTGTGGTGCCTTTCAGCTGCCTACCGGGGTAGTGTAAAAACTACCAACAGAACTCGTTTCTGGCACCTTCCCCGGTGGAGTTGTGCATGGCGTGTGTTTGGAACATTTTGTCACCAGCCGAGTCCAAAATTCAGCGATTCCCCATCTCAGCCCAGAAAGCAGGTAGAACAAGTTTTGTGGTGCCTTTCAGCTGCCTACCGGGGTAGTGTAAAAACTACCAACAGAACTCGTTTCTGGCACCTTCCCCGGTGGAGTTGTGCATGGGGTGTGTTTGGAACATTTTGTCACCAGCCGAGTCCAAAATTCAGCGATTCCCCATCTCAGCCCAGAAAGCAGGTAGAACAAGTTTTGTGGTGCCTTTCAGCTGCCTACCGGGGTAGTGTAAAAACTACCAACAGAACTCGTTTCTGGCACCTTCCCCGGTGGAGTTGTGCATGGGGTGTGTTTGGAACATTTTGTCACCAGCCGAGTCCAAAATTCAGCCGTTCCCCATCTCAGCCCAGAAAGCAGGTAGAACAAGTTTTGTGGTGCCTTTCAGCTGCCTACCGGGGTAGTGTAAAAACTACCAACAGAACTCGTTTCTGGCACCTTCCCCGGTGGAGTTGTGCATGGGGTGTGTTTGGAACATTTTGTCACCAGCCGAGTCCAAAATTCAGCGATTCCCCATCTCAAGCCCAGAAAGCAGGTAGAACAAGTTTTGTGGTGCCTTTCAACTGCCTACCGGGGTAGTGTAAAAACTACCAACAGAACTCGTTTCTGGCACCTTCCCCGGTGGAGTTGTGCATGGGGTGTGTTTGGAACATTTTGTCACCAGCCGAGTCCAAAATTCAGCGATTCCCCATCTCAGCCCAGAAAGCAGGTAGAACAAGTTTTGTGGTGCCTTTCAGCTGCCTACCGGGGTAGTGTAAAAACTACCAACAGAACTCGTTTCTGGCACCTTTGCCGGTGGAGGTGTGCATGGGGTGTGTTTGGAACATTTTGTCACCAGCCGAGTCCAAAATTCAGCGATTCCCCATCTCAGCCCAGAAAGCAGGTAGAAAAACTTTTGTGGTGCCTTTCAGCTGCCTACCGGGGTAGTGTAAAAACTACCAACAGAACTCGTTTCTGGCACCTTCCCCGGTGGAGTTGTGCATGGGGTGTGTTTGGAACATTTTGTCACCAGCCGAGTCCAAAATTCAGCCGTTCCCCATCTCTAGGCCAGAAAGCAGGTAGAACAATTTTTTGTTGTGCCTTTCTCTTGCCTACCGGGGTACTGTAAAAACTACCAACAGAACTCGTTTCTGGCACCTTTGCCGGTGGAGGTGTGCATGGGGTGTGTTTGGAACATTTTGTCACCAGCCGAGTCCAAAATTCAGCCATTCCCCATCTCAGCCCAGAAAGCAGGTAGAACAAGTTTTGTGGTGCCTTTCAGCTGCCTACCGGGGTACTGTAAAAACTACCAACAGAACTCCTTTCTGGCACCTTTGCCCGGTGGAGCTGTGCATGGGGTGTGTTTGGAACATTTTGTTACCAGCCGAGTCCAAAATTCAGCGATTCCCCATCTCAGCCCAGAAAGCAGGTAGAACAAGTTTTGTGGTGCCTTTCAGCTGCCTACTGGGGTAGTGTAAAAACTACCAACAGAACTCGTTTCTGGCACCTTCCCCGGTGGAGTTGTGCATGGGGTGTGTTTGGAACATTTTGTCACCAGCCGAGTCCAAAATTCAGCGATTCCCCATCTCAGCCCAGAAAGCAGGTAGAACAAGTTTTGTGGTGCCTTTCAGCTGCCTACCGGGGTAGTGTAAAAACTACCAACAGAACTCGTTTCTGGCACCTTCCCCGGTGGAGTTGTGCATGGGGTGTGTTTGGAACATTTTGTCACCAGCCGAGTCCAAAATTCAGCGATTCCCCATCTCAGCCCAGAAAGCAGGTAGAACAAGTTTTGTGGTGCCTTTCTCTTGCCTACCGGGGTACTGTAAAAACTACCAACAGAACTCGTTTCTGGCACCTTCCCCGGTGGAGTTGTGCATGGGGTGTGTTTGGAACATTTTGTCACCAGCCGAGTCCAAAATTCAGCGATTCCCCATCTCAGCCCAGAAAGCAGGTAGAACAAGTTTTGTGGTGCCTTTCAGCTGCCTACCGGGGTAGTGTAAAAACTACCAACAGAACTCGTTTCTGGCACCTTCCCCGGTGGAGTTGTGCATGGGGTGTGTTTGGAACATTTTGTCACCAGCCGAGTCCAAAATTCAGCGATTCCCCATCTCAGCCCAGAAAGCAGGTAGAACAAGTTTTGTGGTGCCTTTCAGCTGCCTACCGGGGTAGTGTAAAAACTACCAACAGAACTCGTTTCTGGCACCTTTGCCGGTGGAGGTGTGCATGGGGTGTGTTTGGAACATTTTGTCACCAGCCGAGTCCAAAATTCAGCGATTCCCCATCTCAGCCCAGAAAGCAGGTAGAAAAACTTTTGTGGTGCCTTTCAGCTGCCTACCGGGGTAGTGTAAAAACTACCA
Source organism: Falco cherrug (assembly GCF_023634085.1). Classification (NCBI taxonomy): domain Eukaryota; kingdom Metazoa; phylum Chordata; class Aves; order Falconiformes; family Falconidae; genus Falco; species Falco cherrug. The sequence goes on from NW_026599330.1 coordinate 175,301, forward strand.
ACAGAACTCGTTTCTGGCACCTTCCCCGGTGGAGTTGTGCATGGGGTGTGTTTGGAACATTTTGTCACCAGCCGAGTCCAAAATTCAGCCGTTCCCCATCTCTAGGCCAGAAAGCAGGTAGAACAATTTTTTGTTGTGCCTTTCTCTTGCCTACCGGGGTACTGTAAAAACTACCAACAGAACTCGTTTCTGGCACCTTTGCCGGTGGAGGTGTGCATGGGGTGTGTTTGGAACATTTTGTCACCAGCCGAGTCCAAAATTCAGCCATTCCCCATCTCAGCCCAGAAAGCAGGTAGAACAAGTTTTGTGGTGCCTTTCAGCTGCCTACCGGGGTACTGTAAAAACTACCAACAGAACTCCTTTCTGGCACCTTTGCCCGGTGGAGCTGTGCATGGGGTGTGTTTGGAACATTTTGTTACCAGCCGAGTCCAAAATTCAGCGATTCCCCATCTCAGCCCAGAAAGCAGGTAGAACAAGTTTTGTGGTGCCTTTCAGCTGCCTACTGGGGTAGTGTAAAAACTACCAACAGAACTCGTTTCTGGCACCTTCCCCGGTGGAGTTGTGCATGGGGTGTGTTTGGAACATTTTGTCACCAGCCGAGTCCAAAATTCAGCGATTCCCCATCTCAGCCCAGAAAGCAGGTAGAACAAGTTTTGTGGTGCCTTTCAGCTGCCTACCGGGGTAGTGTAAAAACTACCAACAGAACTCGTTTCTGGCACCTTCCCCGGTGGAGTTGTGCATGGGGTGTGTTTGGAACATTTTGTCACCAGCCGAGTCCAAAATTCAGCGATTCCCCATCTCAGCCCAGAAAGCAGGTAGAACAAGTTTTGTGGTGCCTTTCTCTTGCCTACCGGGGTACTGTAAAAACTACCAACAGAACTCGTTTCTGGCACCTTCCCCGGTGGAGTTGTGCATGGGGTGTGTTTGGAACATTTTGTCACCAGCCGAGTCCAAAATTCAGCGATTCCCCATCTCAGCCCAGAAAGCAGGTAGAACAAGTTTTGTGGTGCCTTTCAGCTGCCTACCGGGGTAGTGTAAAAACTACCAACAGAACTCGTTTCTGGCACCTTCCCCGGTGGAGTTGTGCATGGGGTGTGTTTGGAACATTTTGTCACCAGCCGAGTCCAAAATTCAGCGATTCCCCATCTCAGCCCAGAAAGCAGGTAGAACAAGTTTTGTGGTGCCTTTCAGCTGCCTACCGGGGTAGTGTAAAAACTACCAACAGAACTCGTTTCTGGCACCTTTGCCGGTGGAGGTGTGCATGGGGTGTGTTTGGAACATTTTGTCACCAGCCGAGTCCAAAATTCAGCGATTCCCCATCTCAGCCCAGAAAGCAGGTAGAAAAACTTTTGTGGTGCCTTTCAGCTGCCTACCGGGGTAGTGTAAAAACTACCAACAGAACTCGTTTCTGGCACCTTCCCCGGTGGAGTTGTGCATGGGGTGTGTTTGGAACATTTTGTCACCAGCCGAGTCCAAAATTCAGCCGTTCCCCATCTCTAGGCCAGAAAGCAGGTAGAACAATTTTTTGTTGTGCCTTTCTCTTGCCTACCGGGGTACTGTAAAAACTACCAACAGAACTCGTTTCTGGCACCTTTGCCGGTGGAGGTGTGCATGGGGTGTGTTTGGAACATTTTGTCACCAGCCGAGTCCAAAATTCAGCCATTCCCCATCTCAGCCCAGAAAGCAGGTAGAACAAGTTTTGTGGTGCCTTTCAGCTGCCTACCGGGGTACTGTAAAAACTACCAACAGAACTCCTTTCTGGCACCTTTGCCGGTGGAGCTGTGCATGGGGTGTGTTTGGAACATTTTGTTACCAGCCGAGTCCAAAATTCAGCGATTCCCCATCTCAGCCCAGAAAGCAGGTAGAACAAGTTTTGTGGTGCCTTTCAGCTGCCTACTGGGGTAGTGTAAAAACTACCAACAGAACTCGTTTCTGGCACCTTCCCCGGTGGAGTTGTGCATGGGGTGTGTTTGGAACATTTTGTCACCAGCCGAGTCCAAAATTCAGCGATTCCCCATCTCAGCCCAGAAAGCAGGTAGAACAAGTTTTGTGGTGCCTTTCAGCTGCCTACCGGGGTAGTGTAAAAACTACCAACAGAACTCGTTTCTGGCACCTTTGCCGGTGGAGGTGTGCATGGGGTGTGTTTGGAACATTTTGTCACCAGCCGAGTCCAAAATTCAGCGATTCCCCATCTCAGCCCAGAAAGCAGGTAGAAAAACTTTTGTGGTGCCTTTCAGCTGCCTACCGGGGTAGTGTAAAAACTACCAACAGAACTCGTTTCTGGCACCTTCCCCGGTGGAGTTGTGCATGGGGTGTGTTTGGAACATTTTGTCACCAGCCGAGTCCAAAATTCAGCCGTTCCCCATCTCTAGGCCAGAAAGCAGGTAGAACAATTTTTTGTTGTGCCTTTCTCTTGCCTACCGGGGTACTGTAAAAACTACCAACAGAACTCGTTTCTGGCACCTTTGCCGGTGGAGGTGTGCATGGGGTGTGTTTGGAACATTTTGTCACCAGCCGAGTCCAAAATTCAGCCATTCCCCATCTCAGCCCAGAAAGCAGGTAGAACAAGTTTTGTGGTGCCTTTCAGCTGCCTACCGGGGTACTGTAAAAACTACCAACAGAACTCCTTTCTGGCACCTTTGCCGGTGGAGCTGTGCATGGGGTGTGTTTGGAACATTTTGTTACCAGCCGAGTCCAAAATTCAGCGATTCCCCATCTCAGCCCAGAAAGCAGGTAGAACAAGTTTTGTGGTGCCTTTCAGCTGCCTACTGGGGTAGTGTAAAAACTACCAACAGAACTCGTTTCTGGCACCTTCCCCGGTGGAGTTGTGCATGGGGTGTGTTTGGAACATTTTGTCACCAGCCGAGTCCAAAATTCAGCGATTCCCCATCTCAGCCCAGAAAGCAGGTAGAACAAGTTTTGTGGTGCCTTTCAGCTGCCTACCGGGGTAGTGTAAAAACTACCAACAGAACTCGTTTCTGGCACCTTCCCCGGTGGAGTTGTGCATGGGGTGTTTTTGGAACATTTTGTCACCAGCCGAGTCCAAAATTCAGCGATTCTCCATCTCAGCCCAGAAAGCAGGTACAAAAAGTTTTGTGGTGCCTTTCAGCTGCCTACCGGGGTAGTGTAAAAACTACCAACAGAACTCGTTTCTGGCACCATTGCCGGTGGAGGTGTGCATGGGGTGTGTTTGGAACATTTTGTCACCAGCCGAGTCCAAAATTCAGCGATTCCCCATCTCAGCCCAGAAAGCAGGTAGAACAAGTTTTGTGGTGCCTTTCAGCTGCCTACCGGGGTAGTGTAAAAACTACCAACAGAACTCGTTTCTGGCACCTTCCCCGGTGGAGTTGTGCATGGGGTGTGTTTGGAACATTTTGTCACCAGCCGAGTCCAAAATTCAGCGGTTCCCCATCTCAGCCCAGAAAGCAGGTAGAACAAGTTTTGTGGTGCCTTTCAGCTGCCTACCGGGGTAGTGTAAAAACTACCAACAGAACTCGTTTCTGGCACCTTCCCCGGTGGAGTTGTGCATGGGGTGTGTTTGGAACATTTTGTCAGCAGCCGAGTCCAAAATTCAGCGATTCCCCATCTCAGCCCAGAAAGCAGGTAGAACAAGTTTTGTGGTGCCTTTCAGCTGCCTACCGGGGTAGTGTAAAAACTACCAACAGAACTCGTTTCTGGCACCTTCCCCGGTGGAGTTGTGCATGGGGTGTGTTTGGAACATTTTGTCAGCAGCCGAGTCCAAAATTCAGCGATTCCCCATCTCAGCCCAGAAAGCAGGTAGAACAAGTTTTGTGGTGCCTTTCAGCTGCCTACCGGGGTAGTGTAAAAACTACCAACAGAACTCGTTTCTGGCACCTTCCCCGGTGGAGTTGTGCATGGGGTGTGTTTGGAACATTTTGTCACCAGCCGAGTCCAAAATTCAGCCATTCCCCATCTCAGCCCAGAAAGCAGGTAGAACAAGTTTTGTGGTGCCTTTCTCTTGCCTACCGGGGTACTGTAAAAACTACCAACAGAACTCGTTTCTGGCACCTTCCCCGGTGGAGTTGTGCATGGGGTGTGTTTGGAACATTTTGTCAGCAGCCGAGTCCAAAATTCAGCTGATCCCCATCTCAGCCCAGAAAGCAGGTAGAAAAACTTTTGTGGTGCCTTTCAGCTGCCTACCGGGGTAGTGTAAAAACTACCAACAGAACTCGTTTCTGGCACCTTCCCCGGTGGAGTTGTGCATGGGGTGTGTTTGGAACATTTTGTCACCAGCCGAGTCCAAAATTCAGCGATTCCCCATCTCAGCCCAGAAAGCAGGTAGAACAAGTTTTGTGGTGCCTTTCAGCTGCCTACTGGGGTAGTGTAAAAACTACCAACAGAACTCGTTTCTGGCACCTTCCCCGGTGGAGTTGTGCATGGGGTGTGTTTGGAACATTTTGTCACCAGCCGAGTCCAAAATTCAGCGATTCCCCATCTCAGACCAGAAAGCAGGTAGAACAAGTTTTGTGGTGCCTTTCAGCTGCCTACCGGGGTAGTGTAAAAACTACCAACAGAACTCGTTTCTGGCACCTTCCCCGGTGGAGTTGTGCATGGGGTGTTTTTGGAACATTTTGTCACCAGCCGAGTCCAAAATTCAGCGATTCTCCATCTCAGCCCAGAAAGCAGGTACAAAAAGTTTTGTGGTGCCTTTCAGCTGCCTACCGGGGTAGTGTAAAAACTACCAACAGAACTCCTTTCTGGCACCATTGCCGGTGGAGGTGTGCATGGGGTGTGTTTGGAACATTTTGTCACCAGCCGAGTCCAAAATTCAGCGATTCCCCATCTCAGCCCAGAAAGCAGGTAGAACAAGTTTTGTGGTGCCTTTCTCTTGCCTACCGGGGTAGTGTAAAAACTACCAACAGAACTCGTTTCTGGCACCTTCCCCGGTGGAGTTGTGCATGGGGTGTGTTTGGAACATTTTGTCACCAGCCGAGTCCAAAATTCAGCGGTTCCCCATCTCAGCCCAGAAAGCAGGTAGAACAAGTTTTGTGGTGCCTTTCAGCTGCCTACCGGGGTAGTGTAAAAACTACCAACAGAACTCGTTTCTGGCACCTTCCCCGGTGGAGTTGTGCATGGGGTGTGTTTGGAACATTTTGTCACCAGCCGAGTCCAAAATTCAGCGATTCCCCATCTCAGCCCAGAAAGCAGGTAGAACAAGTTTTGTGGTGCCTTTCAACTGCCTACCGGGGTAGTGTAAAAACTACCAACAGAACTCGTTTCTGGCACCTTCCCCGGTGGAGTTGTGCATGGGGTGTGTTTGGAACATTTTGTCACCAGCCGAGTCCAAAATTCAGCGATTCCCCATCTCAGCCCAGGAAGCAGATAGAACCGGTTTTGTGGTGCCTTTCAGCTGCCTACCGGGGTAGTGTAAAAACTACCAACAGAACTCGTTTCTGGCACCTTCCCTGGTGGAGTTGTGCATGGGGTGTGTTTGGAACATTTTGTCACCAGCCGAGTCCAAAATTCAGCGATTCCCCATCTCAGCCCAGAAAGCAGGTAGAACAAGTTTTGTGGTGCCTTTCTCTTGCCTACCGGGGTACTGTAAAAACTACCAACAGAACTCGTTTCTGGCACCTTCCCCGGTGGAGTTGTGCATGGGGTGTGTTTGGAACATTTTGTCAGCAGCCGAGTCCAAAATTCAGCTGATCCCCATCTCAGCCCAGAAAGCAGGTAGAACAAGTTTTGTGGTGCCTTTCAGCTGCCTACCGGGGTAGTGTAAAAACTACCAGCAGAACTCGTTTCTGGCACCTTCCCCGGTGGAGTTGTGCATGGGGTGTGTTTGGAACATTTTGTCACCAGCCGAGTCCAAAAGTCAGCGATTCCCCATCTCAGCCCAGAAAGCAGGTAGAACAAGTTTTGTGGTGCCTTTCAGCTGCCTACCGGGGTAGTGTAAAAACTACCAACAGAACTCGTTTCTGGCACTTTCCCCGGTGGAGTTGTGCATGGGGTGTGTTTGGAACATTTTGTTACCAGCCAAGTCCAAAATTCAGCCGTTCCCCATCTCAGCCCAGAAAGCAGGTACAACAAGTTTTGTGGTGCCTTTCTCTTGCCTACCGGTGTAGTGTAAAAACTACCAACAGAACTCGTTTCTGGCACCTTCCCCGGTGGAGTTGTGCATGGGGTGTGTTTGGAACATTTTGTCACCAGCCGAGTCCAAAATTCAGCGATTCCCCATCTCAGCCCAGAAAGCAGGTACAAAAAGTTTTGTGGTGCCTTTCAGCTGCCTACCGGGGTAGTGTAAAAACTACCAACAGAACTCGTTTCTGGCACCTTCCCCGGTGGAGTTGTGCATGGGGTGTGTTTGGAACATTTTGTCACCAGCCGAGTCCAAAATTCAGCGATTCCCCATCTCAGCCCAGAAAGCAGGTAGAACAAGTTTTGTGGTGCCTTTCTCTTGCCTACCGGGGTACTGTAAAAACTACCAACAGAACTCGTTTCTGGCACCTTCCCCGGTGGAGTTGTGCATGGGGTGTGTTTGGAACATTTTGTCACCAGCCGAGTCCAAAATTCAGCGATTCCCCATCTCAGCCCAGAAAGCAGGTAGAACAAGTTTTGTGGTGCCTTTCAGCTGCCTACCGGGGTAGTGTAAAAACTACCAACAGAACTCGTTTCTGGCACCTTCCCCGGTGGAGTTGTGCATGGGGTGTGTTTGGAACATTTTGTCACCAGCCGAGTCCAAAATTCAGCGATTCCCCATCTCAGCCCAGAAAGCAGGTAGAACAAGTTTTGTGGTGCCTTTCAGCTGCCTACCGGGGTAGTGTAAAAACTACCAACAGAACTCGTTTCTGGCACCTTTGCCGGTGGAGGTGTGCATGGGGTGTGTTTGGAACATTTTGTCACCAGCCGAGTCCAAAATTCAGCGATTCCCCATCTCAGCCCAGAAAGCAGGTAGAAAAACTTTTGTGGTGCCTTTCAGCTGCCTACCGGGGTAGTGTAAAAACTACCAACAGAACTCGTTTCTGGCACCTTCCCCGGTGGAGTTGTGCATGGGGTGTGTTTGGAACATTTTGTCACCAGCCGAGTCCAAAATTCAGCCGTTCCCCATCTCTAGGCCAGAAAGCAGGTAGAACAATTTTTTGTTGTGCCTTTCTCTTGCCTACCGGGGTACTGTAAAAACTACCAACAGAACTCGTTTCTGGCACCTTTGCCGGTGGAGGTGTGCATGGGGTGTGTTTGGAACATTTTGTCACCAGCCGAGTCCAAAATTCAGCCATTCCCCATCTCAGCCCAGAAAGCAGGTAGAACAAGTTTTGTGGTGCCTTTCAGCTGCCTACCGGGGTACTGTAAAAACTACCAACAGAACTCCTTTCTGGCACCTTTGCCGGTGGAGCTGTGCATGGGGTGTGTTTGGAACATTTTGTTACCAGCCGAGTCCAAAATTCAGCGATTCCCCATCTCAGCCCAGAAAGCAGGTAGAACAAGTTTTGTGGTGCCTTTCAGCTGCCTACTGGGGTAGTGTAAAAACTACCAACAGAACTCGTTTCTGGCACCTTCCCCGGTGGAGTTGTGCATGGGGTGTGTTTGGAACATTTTGTCACCAGCCGAGTCCAAAATTCAGCGATTCCCCATCTCAGCCCAGAAAGCAGGTAGAACAAGTTTTGTGGTGCCTTTCAGCTGCCTACCGGGGTAGTGTAAAAACTACCAACAGAACTCGTTTCTGGCACCTTTGCCGGTGGAGGTGTGCATGGGGTGTGTTTGGAACATTTTGTCACCAGCCGAGTCCAAAATTCAGCGATTCCCCATCTCAGCCCAGAAAGCAGGTAGAAAAACTTTTGTGGTGCCTTTCAGCTGCCTACCGGGGTAGTGTAAAAACTACCAACAGAACTCGTTTCTGGCACCTTCCCCGGTGGAGTTGTGCATGGGGTGTGTTTGGAACATTTTGTCACCAGCCGAGTCCAAAATTCAGCCGTTCCCCATCTCTAGGCCAGAAAGCAGGTAGAACAATTTTTTGTTGTGCCTTTCTCTTGCCTACCGGGGTACTGTAAAAACTACCAACAGAACTCGTTTCTGGCACCTTTGCCGGTGGAGGTGTGCATGGGGTGTGTTTGGAACATTTTGTCACCAGCCGAGTCCAAAATTCAGCCATTCCCCATCTCAGCCCAGAAAGCAGGTAGAACAAGTTTTGTGGTGCCTTTCAGCTGCCTACCGGGGTACTGTAAAAACTACCAACAGAACTCCTTTCTGGCACCTTTGCCGGTGGAGCTGTGCATGGGGTGTGTTTGGAACATTTTGTTACCAGCCGAGTCCAAAATTCAGCGATTCCCCATCTCAGCCCAGAAAGCAGGTAGAACAAGTTTTGTGGTGCCTTTCAGCTGCCTACTGGGGTAGTGTAAAAACTACCAACAGAACTCGTTTCTGGCACCTTCCCCGGTGGAGTTGTGCATGGGGTGTGTTTGGAACATTTTGTCACCAGCCGAGTCCAAAATTCAGCGATTCCCCATCTCAGCCCAGAAAGCAGGTAGAACAAGTTTTGTGGTGCCTTTCAGCTGCCTACCGGGGTAGTGTAAAAACTACCAACAGAACTCGTTTCTGGCACCTTCCCCGGTGGAGTTGTGCATGGGGTGTTTTTGGAACATTTTGTCACCAGCCGAGTCCAAAATTCAGCGATTCTCCATCTCAGCCCAGAAAGCAGGTACAAAAAGTTTTGTGGTGCCTTTCAGCTGCCTACCGGGGTAGTGTAAAAACTACCAACAGAACTCGTTTCTGGCACCATTGCCGGTGGAGGTGTGCATGGGGTGTGTTTGGAACATTTTGTCACCAGCCGAGTCCAAAATTCAGCGATTCCCCATCTCAGCCCAGAAAGCAGGTAGAACAAGTTTTGTGGTGCCTTTCAGCTGCCTACCGGGGTAGTGTAAAAACTACCAACAGAACTCGTTTCTGGCACCTTCCCCGGTGGAGTTGTGCATGGGGTGTGTTTGGAACATTTTGTCACCAGCCGAGTCCAAAATTCAGCGGTTCCCCATCTCAGCCCAGAAAGCAGGTAGAACAAGTTTTGTGGTGCCTTTCAGCTGCCTACCGGGGTAGTGTAAAAACTACCAACAGAACTCGTTTCTGGCACCTTCCCCGGTGGAGTTGTGCATGGGGTGTGTTTGGAACATTTTGTCAGCAGCCGAGTCCAAAATTCAGCGATTCCCCATCTCAGCCCAGAAAGCAGGTAGAACAAGTTTTGTGGTGCCTTTCAGCTGCCTACCGGGGTAGTGTAAAAACTACCAACAGAACTCGTTTCTGGCACCTTCCCCGGTGGAGTTGTGCATGGGGTGTGTTTGGAACATTTTGTCAGCAGCCGAGTCCAAAATTCAGCGATTCCCCATCTCAGCCCAGAAAGCAGGTAGAACAAGTTTTGTGGTGCCTTTCAGCTGCCTACCGGGGTAGTGTAAAAACTACCAACAGAACTCGTTTCTGGCACCTTCCCCGGTGGAGTTGTGCATGGGGTGTGTTTGGAACATTTTGTCACCAGCCGAGTCCAAAATTCAGCCATTCCCCATCTCAGCCCAGAAAGCAGGTAGAACAAGTTTTGTGGTGCCTTTCTCTTGCCTACCGGGGTACTGTAAAAACTACCAACAGAACTCGTTTCTGGCACCTTCCCCGGTGGAGTTGTGCATGGGGTGTGTTTGGAACATTTTGTCAGCAGCCGAGTCCAAAATTCAGCTGATCCCCATCTCAGCCCAGAAAGCAGGTAGAAAAACTTTTGTGGTGCCTTTCAGCTGCCTACCGGGGTAGTGTAAAAACTACCAACAGAACTCGTTTCTGGCACCTTCCCCGGTGGAGTTGTGCATGGGGTGTGTTTGGAACATTTTGTCACCAGCCGAGTCCAAAATTCAGCGATTCCCCATCTCAGCCCAGAAAGCAGGTAGAACAAGTTTTGTGGTGCCTTTCAGCTGCCTACTGGGGTAGTGTAAAAACTACCAACAGAACTCGTTTCTGGCACCTTCCCCGGTGGAGTTGTGCATGGGGTGTGTTTGGAACATTTTGTCACCAGCCGAGTCCAAAATTCAGCGATTCCCCATCTCAGACCAGAAAGCAGGTAGAACAAGTTTTGTGGTGCCTTTCAGCTGCCTACCGGGGTAGTGTAAAAACTACCAACAGAACTCGTTTCTGGCACCTTCCCCGGTGGAGTTGTGCATGGGGTGTTTTTGGAACATTTTGTCACCAGCCGAGTCCAAAATTCAGCGATTCTCCATCTCAGCCCAGAAAGCAGGTACAAAAAGTTTTGTGGTGCCTTTCAGCTGCCTACCGGGGTAGTGTAAAAACTACCAACAGAACTCCTTTCTGGCACCATTGCCGGTGGAGGTGTGCATGGGGTGTGTTTGGAACATTTTGTCACCAGCCGAGTCCAAAATTCAGCGATTCCCCATCTCAGCCCAGAAAGCAGGTAGAACAAGTTTTGTGGTGCCTTTCTCTTGCCTACCGGGGTAGTGTAAAAACTACCAACAGAACTCGTTTCTGGCACCTTCCCCGGTGGAGTTGTGCATGGGGTGTGTTTGGAACATTTTGTCACCAGCCGAGTCCAAAATTCAGCGGTTCCCCATCTCAGCCCAGAAAGCAGGTAGAACAAGTTTTGTGGTGCCTTTCAGCTGCCTACCGGGGTAGTGTAAAAACTACCAACAGAACTCGTTTCTGGCACCTTCCCCGGTGGAGTTGTGCATGGGGTGTGTTTGGAACATTTTGTCACCAGCCGAGTCCAAAATTCAGCGATTCCCCATCTCAGCCCAGAAAGCAGGTAGAACAAGTTTTGTGGTGCCTTTCAACTGCCTACCGGGGTAGTGTAAAAACTACCAACAGAACTCGTTTCTGGCACCTTCCCCGGTGGAGTTGTGCATGGGGTGTGTTTGGAACATTTTGTCACCAGCCGAGTCCAAAATTCAGCGATTCCCCATCTCAGCCCAGGAAGCAGATAGAACCGGTTTTGTGGTGCCTTTCAGCTGCCTACCGGGGTAGTGTAAAAACTACCAACAGAACTCGTTTCTGGCACCTTCCCTGGTGGAGTTGTGCATGGGGTGTGTTTGGAACATTTTGTCACCAGCCGAGTCCAAAATTCAGCGATTCCCCATCTCAGCCCAGAAAGCAGGTAGAACAAGTTTTGTGGTGCCTTTCTCTTGCCTACCGGGGTACTGTAAAAACTACCAACAGAACTCGTTTCTGGCACCTTCCCCGGTGGAGTTGTGCATGGGGTGTGTTTGGAACATTTTGTCAGCAGCCGAGTCCAAAATTCAGCTGATCCCCATCTCAGCCCAGAAAGCAGGTAGAACAAGTTTTGTGGTGCCTTTCAGCTGCCTACCGGGGTAGTGTAAAAACTACCAGCAGAACTCGTTTCTGGCACCTTCCCCGGTGGAGTTGTGCATGGGGTGTGTTTGGAACATTTTGTCACCAGCCGAGTCCAAAAGTCAGCGATTCCCCATCTCAGCCCAGAAAGCAGGTAGAACAAGTTTTGTGGTGCCTTTCAGCTGCCTACCGGGGTAGTGTAAAAACTACCAACAGAACTCGTTTCTGGCACTTTCCCCGGTGGAGTTGTGCATGGGGTGTGTTTGGAACATTTTGTTACCAGCCAAGTCCAAAATTCAGCCGTTCCCCATCTCAGCCCAGAAAGCAGGTACAACAAGTTTTGTGGTGCCTTTCTCTTGCCTACCGGTGTAGTGTAAAAACTACCAACAGAACTCGTTTCTGGCACCTTCCCCGGTGGAGTTGTGCATGGGGTGTGTTTGGAACATTTTGTCACCAGCCGAGTCCAAAATTCAGCGATTCCCCATCTCAGCCCAGAAAGCAGGTACAAAAAGTTTTGTGGTGCCTTTCAGCTGCCTACCGGGGTAGTGTAAAAACTACCAACAGAACTCGTTTCTGGCACCTTCCCCGGTGGAGGTGTGCATGGGGTGTGTTTGGAACATTTTGTCACCAGCCGAGTCCAAAATTCAGCGATTCCCCATCTCAGCCCAGAAAGCAGGTAGAACAAGTTTTGTGGTGCCTTTCAGCTGCCTACCGGGGTAGTGTAAAAACTACCAACAGAACTCGTTTCTGGCACCTTCCCCGGTGGAGTTGTGCTTGGGGTGTGTTTGGAACATTTTGTCACCAGCCGAGTCCAAAATTCAGCGATTCCCCATCTCAGCCCAGAAAGCAGGTAGAACAAGTTTTGTGGTGCCTTTCAGCTGCCTACCGGGGTACTGTAAAAACTACCAACAGAACTCGTTTCTGGCACCTTCCCCGGTGGAGTTGTGCATGGGGTGTGTTTGGAACATTTTGTCAGCAGCCGAGTCCAAAATTCAGCTGATCCCCATCTCAGCCCAGAAAGCAGGTAGAAAAACTTTTGTGGTGCCTTTCAGCTGCCTACCGGGGTAGTGTAAAAACTACCAACAGAACTCGTTTCTGGCACCTTCCCCGGTGGAGTTGTGCATGGGGTGTGTTTGGAACATTTTGTCACCAGCCGAGTCCAAAATTCAGCGATTCCCCATCTCAGCCCAGAAAGCAGGTAGAACAAGTTTTGTGGTGCCTTTCAGCTGCCTACCGGGGTAGTGTAAAAACTACCAACAGAACTCGTTTCTGGCACCTTCCCCGGTGGAGTTGTGCATGGGGTGTGTTTGGAACATTTTGTCACCAGCCGAGTCCAAAATTCAGCCGTTCCCCATCTCAGCCCAGAAAGCAGGTAGAACAAGTTTTGTGGTGCCTTTCAGCTGCCTACCGGGGTACTGTAAAAACTACCAACAGAACTCGTTTCTGGCACCTTCCCCGGTGGAGTTGTGCATGGGGTGTGTTTGGAACATTTTGTCACCAGCCGAGTCCAAAATTCAGCGATTCCCCGTCTCAGCCCAGAAAGCAGGTACAAAAAGTTTTGTGGTGCCTTTCAGCTGCCTACCGGGGTAGTGTAAAAACTACCAACAGAACTCGTTTCTGGCACCTTCCCCGGTGGAGTTGTGCATGGGGTGTGTTTGGAACAGTTTGTCACCAGCCGAGTCCAAAATTCAGCGATTCCCCATCTCAGCCCAGAAAGCAGGTAGAACAAGTTTTGTGGTGCCTTTCAGCTGCCTACCGGGGTAGTGTAAAAACTACCAACAGAACTCGTTTCTGGCACCTTCCCCGGTGGAGTTGTGCTTGGGGTGTGTTTGGAACATTTTGTCACCAGCCGAGTCCAAAATTCAGCGATTCCCCATCTCAGCCCAGAAAGCAGGTAGAACAAGTTTTGTGGTGCCTTTCAGCTGCCTACCGGGGTAGTGTAAAAACTACCAACAGAACTCGTTTCTGGCACCTTCCCCGGTGGAGTTGTGCATGGGGTGTGTTTGGAACATTTTGTCACCAGCCGAGTCCAAAATTCAGCCGTTCCCCATCTCAGCCCAGAAAGCAGGTAGAACAAGTTTTGTGGTGCCTTTCAGCTGCCTACCGGGGTAGTGTAAAAACTACCAACAGAACTCGTTTCTGGCACCTTCCCCGGTGGAGTTGTGCATGGGGTGTGTTTGGAACATTTTGTCACCAGCCGAGTCCAAAATTCAGCGATTCCCCATCTCTAGCCCAGAAAGCAGGTAGAACAAGTTTTGTGGTGCCTTTCTCTTGCCTACCGGGGTAGTGTAAAAACTACCAACAGAACTCGTTTCTGGCACCTTCCCCGGTGGAGTTGTGCATGGGGTGTGTTTGGAACATTTTGTCACCAGCCGAGTCCAAAATTCAGCGATTCCCCATCTCAGCCCAGAAAGCAGGTAGAACAAGTTTTGTGGTGCCTTTCAGCTGCCTACCGGGGTAGTGTAAAAACTACCAACAGAACTCGTTTCTGGCACCTTCCCCGGTGGAGTTGTGCATGGGGTGTGTTTGGAACATTTTGTCACCAGCCGAGTCCAAAACTCAGCTGTTCACAGACTCTAGCCCAGAAAGCAGGTAGAACAAGTTTTGTGGTGCCTTTCAGCTGCCTACCGGGGTAGTGTAAAAACTACCAACAGAACTCGTTTCTGGCACCTTCCCCGGTGGAGTTGTGCTTGGGGTGTGTTTGGAACATTTTGTTACCAGCCGAGTCCAAAATTCAGCCGTTCCCCATCTCAGCCCAGAAAGCAGGAAGAACAGCTTTTGTGGTGCCTTTCAGCTGCCTACCAAGGTAGTGTAAAAGCTACCAGGAGAACTCCTGTCTGGCACCTTCCCCAGTGGAGTTGTGCATGGGGTGTGTTTGGAACATTTTGTCACCAGCCGAGTCCAAAATTCAGCGATTCCCCATCTCAGCCCAGAAAGCAGGTAGAACAAGTTTTGTGGTGCCTTTCAGCTGCCTACCAAGGTAGTGTAAAAACTACTAAGAGATCTCCTGTCTGGCACCTTCCCTGGTGGAGTTGTGCATGGGGTGTGTTTGGAACATTTTGTCACCAGCCGAGTCCAAAATTCAGCGATTCCCCATCTCAGCCCAGAAAGCAGGTAGAACAACTTTTGTGGTGCCTTTCAGCTGCCTACCGGGGTAGTGTAAAAACTACCAACAGAACTCATTTCTGGCACCTTCCCCGGTGGAGTTGTGCATGGGGTGTGTTTGGAACATTTTGTCACCAGCCGAGTCCAAAATTCAGCGATTCCCCATCTCAGCCCAGAAAGCAGGTAGAACAAGTTTTGTGGTGCCTTTCTCTTGCCTACCGGGGTAGTGTAAAAACTACCAACAGAACTCGTTTCTGGCACCTTCCCCGGTGGAGTTGTGCATGGGGTGTGTTTGGAACATTTTGTCACCAGCCGAGTCCAAAATTCAGCGATTCCCCATCTCAGCCCAGAAAGCAGGTACAAAAAGTTTTGTGGTGCCTTTCAGCTGCCTACCGGAGTAGTGTAAAAACTACCAACAGAACTCGTTTCTGGCACCTTTGCCGGTGGAGGTGTGCATGGGGTGTGTTTGGAACATTTTGTCACCAGCCGAGTCCAAAATTCAGCGATTCCCCATCTCAGCCCAGAAAGCAGGTAGAACAAGTTTTGTGGTGCCTTTCAGCTGCCTACCGGGGTAGTGTAAAAACTACCAACAGAACTCGTTTCTGGCACCTTCCCCGGTGGAGTTGTGCATGGGGTGTGTTTGGAACATTTTGTCACCAGCAGAGTCCAAAATTCAGCCGTTCCCCATCTCTAGGCCAGAAAGCAGGTACAACAAGTTTTGTGGTGCCTTTCAGCTGCCTACCGGGGTAGTGTAAAAACTACCAACAGAACTCGTTTCTGGCACCTTCCCCGGTGGAGTTGTGCATGGGGTGTGTTTGGAACATTTTGTCAGCAGCCGAGTCCAAAATTCAGCGGTTCCCCATCTCAGCCCAGAAAGCAGGTAGAACAACTTTTGTGGTGCCTTTCAGCTGCCTACCAAGGTAGTGTAAAAACTACTAAGAGATCTCCTGTCTGGCACCTTCCCCGGTGGAGTTGTGCAGGGGGTGTGTTTGGAACATTTTGTCACCAGCCGAGTCCAAAATTCAGCGATTCCCCATCTCAGCCCAGAAAGCAGGTAGAACAAGTTTTGTGGTGCCTTTCAGCTGCCTACCGGGGTAGTGTAAAAACTACCAACAGAACTCATTTCTGGCACCTTCCCCGGTGGAGTTGTGCATGGGGTGTGTTTGGAACATTTTGTCAGCAGCCGAGTCCAAAATTCAGCGATTCCCCATCTCAGCCCAGAAAGCAGGTAGAACAAGTTTTGTGGTGCCTTTCTCTTGCCTACCGGGGTAGTGTAAAAACTACCAACAGAACTCGTTTCTGGCACCTTCCCCGGTGGAGTTGTGCATGGGGTGTGTTTGGAACATTTTGTCAGCAGCCGAGTCCAAAATTCAGCGATTCCCCATCTCAGCCCAGAAAGCAGGTACAAAAAGTTTTGTGGTGCCTTTCAGCTGCCTACCAGGGTAGTGTAAAAACTACCAACAGAACTCGTTTCTGGCACCTTCCCCGGTGGAGTTGTGCATGGGGTGTGTTTGGAACATTTTGTCACCAGCCGAGTCCAAAATTCAGCGATTCCCCATCTCAGCCCAGAAAGCAGGTACAACAACTTTTGTGGTGCCTTTCAGGTGCCTACCGGGGTAGTGTAAAAACTACCAACAGAACTCGTTTCTGGCACCTTCCCCGGTGGAGTTGTGCATGGGGTGTTTTTGGAACATTTTGTTACCAGCCGAGTCCAAAATTCAGCCGTTCCCCATCTCAGCCCAGAAAGCAGGAAGAACAGCTTTTGTGGTGCCTTTCAGCTGCCTACCAAGGTAGTGTAAAAGCTACCAGGAGAACTCCTGTCTGGCACCTTCCCCAGTGGAGTTGTGCATGGGGTGTGTTTGGAACATTTTGTCACCAGCCGAGTCCAAAATTCAGCGATTCCCCATCTCAGCCCAGAAAGCAGGTAGAACAACTTTTGTGGTGCCTTTCAGCTGCCTACCGGGGTAGTGTAAAAACTACTAAGAGATCTCCTGTCTGGCACCTTCCCCGGTGGAGTTGTGCATGGGGTGTGTTTGGAACATTTTGTCAGCAGCCGAGTCCAAAATTCAGCGATTCCCCATCTCAGCCCAGAAAGCAGGTAGAACAAGTTTTGTGGTGCCTTTCAGCTGCCTACCGGGGTAGTGTAAAAACTACCAACAGAACTCGTTTCTGGCACCTTCCCCGGTGGAGTTGTGCATGGGGTGTGTTTGGAACATTTTGTCAGCAGCCGAGTCCAAAATTCAGCTGTTCCCCATCTCAGCCCAGAAAGCAGGTAGAACAAGTTTTGTGGTGCCTTTCAGCTGCCTACCGGGGTAGTGTAAAACCTACCAACAGAACTCATTTCTGGCACCTTCCCCGGTGGAGTTGTGCATGGGGTGTGTTTGGAACATTTTGTCAGCAGCCGAGTCCAAAATTCAGCGGTTCCCCATCTCAGCCCAGAAAGCAGGTAGAACAAGTTTTGTGGTGCCTTTCAGCTGCCTACCAAGGTAGTGTAAAAACTACTAAGAGATCTCCTGTCTGGCACCTTCCCTGGTGGAGTTGTGCAGGGGGTGTGTTTGGAACATTTTGTCACCAGCCGAGTCCAAAATTCAGCGATTCCCCATCTCAGCCCAGAAAGCAGGTAGAACAAGTTTTGTGGTGCCTTTCAGCTGCCTACCGGGGTAGTGTAAAAACTACCAACAGAACTCGTTTCTGGCACCTTCCCCGGTGGAGTTGTGCATGGGGTGTGTTTGGAACATTTTGTCAGCAGCCGAGTCCAAAATTCAGCGATTCCCCATCTCAGCCCAGAAAGCAGGTACAAAAAGTTTTGTGGTGCCTTTCAGCTGCCTACCGGGGTAGTGTAAAAACTACCAACAGAACTCGTTTCTGGCACCTTCCCCGGTGGAGTTGTGCATGGGGTGTGTTTGGAACATTTTGTCACCAGCCGAGTCCAAAATTCAGCGATTCCCCATCTCAGCCCAGAAAGCAGGTACAACAACTTTTGTGGTGCCTTTCAGGTGCCTACCGGGGTAGTGTAAAAACTACCAACAGAACTCGTTTCTGGCACCTTCCCCGGTGGAGTTGTGCATGGGGTGTTTTTGGAACATTTTGTTACCAGCCGAGTCCAAAATTCAGCCGTTCCCCATCTCAGCCCAGAAAGCAGGAAGAACAGCTTTTGTGGTGCCTTTCAGCTGCCTACCAAGGTAGTGTAAAAGCTACCAGGAGAACTCCTGTCTGGCACCTTCCCCGGTGGAGTTGTGCATGGGGTGTGTTTGGAACATTTTGTCACCAGCCGAGTCCAAAATTCAGCGATTCCCCATCTCAGCCCAGAAAGCAGGAAGAACAGCTTTTGTGGTGCCTTTCAGCTGCCTACCAAGGTAGTGTAAAAACTACTAAGAGATCTCCTGTCTGGCACCTTCCCCAGTGGAGTTGTGCATGGGGTGTGTTTGGAACATTTTGTCACCAGCCGAGTCCAAAATTCAGCGATTCCCCATCTCAGCCCAGAAAGCAGGTAGAACAAGTTTTGTGGTGCCTTTCAGCTGCCTACCGGGGTAGTGTAAAAACTACTAAGAGATCTCCTGTCTGGCACCTTCCCTGGTGGAGTTGTGCATGGGGTGTGTTTGGAACATTTTGTCACCAGCCGAGTCCAAAATTCAGCGTTTCCCCATCTCAGCCCAGAAAGCAGGTAGAACAACTTTTGTGGTGCCTTTCAGCTGCCTACCGGGGTAGTGTAAAAACTACCAACAGAACTCATTTCTGGCACCTTCCCCGGTGGAGTTGTGCATGGGGTGTGTTTGGAACATTTTGTCACCAGCCGAGTCCAAAATTCAGCGATTCCCCATCTCAGCCCAGAAAGCAGGTAGAACAAGTTTTGTGGTGCCTTTCTCTTGCCTACCGGGGTAGTGTAAAAACTACCAACAGAACTCGTTTCTGGCACCTTCCCCGGTGGAGTTGTGCATGGGGTGTGTTTGGAACATTTTGTCACCAGCCGAGTCCAAAATTCAGCGATTCCCCATCTCAGCCCAGAAAGCAGGTACAAAAAGTTTTGTGGTGCCTTTCAGCTGCCTACCGGAGTAGTGTAAAAACTACCAACAGAACTCGTTTCTGGCACCTTTGCCGGTGGAGGTGTGCATGGGGTGTGTTTGGAACATTTTGTCACCAGCCGAGTCCAAAATTCAGCGATTCCCCATCTCAGCCCAGAAAGCAGGTACAAAAAGTTTTGTGGTGCCTTTCAGCTGCCTACCGGGGTAGTGTAAAAACTACCAACAGAACTCGTTTCTGGCACCTTCCCCGGTGGAGTTGTGCATGGGGTGTGTTTGGAACATTTTGTCACCAGCCGAGTCCAAAATTCAGCCGTTCCCCATCTCTAGGCCAGAAAGCAGGTACAACAAGTTTTGTGGTGCCTTTCAGCTGCCTACCGGGGTAGTGTAAAAACTACCAACAGAACTCGTTTCTGGCACCTTCCCCGGTGGAGTTGTGCATGGGGTGTGTTTGGGACATTTTGTCAGCAGCCGAGTCCAAAATTCAGCGGTTCCCCATCTCAGCCCAGAAAGCAGGTAGAACAACTTTTGTGGTGCCTTTCAGCTGCCTACCAAGGTAGTGTAAAAACTACTAAGAGATCTCCTGTCTGGCACCTTCCCCGGTGGAGTTGTGCATGGGGTGTGTTTGGAACATTTTGTCACCAGCCGAGTCCAAAATTCAGCGTTTCCCCATCTCAGCCCAGAAAGCAGGTAGAACAAGTTTTGTGGTGCCTTTCAGCTGCCTACCGGGGTAGTGTAAAAACTACCAACAGAACTCATTTCTGGCACCTTCCCCGGTGGAGTTGTGCATGGGGTGTGTTTGGAACATTTTGTCACCAGCCGAGTCCAAAATTCAGCGATTCCCCATCTCAGCCCAGAAAGCAGGTAGAACAAGTTTTGTGGTGCCTTTCTCTTGCCTACCGGGGTAGTGTAAAAACTACCAACAGAACTCGTTTCTGGCACCTTCCCCGGTGGAGTTGTGCATGGGGTGTGTTTGGAACATTCTGTCACCAGCAGAGTCCAAAATTCAGCCGTTCCCCATCTCAGCCCAGAAAGCAGGTACAAAAAGTTTTGTGGTGCCTTTCAGCTGCCTACCGGGGTAGTGTAAAAACTACCAACAGAACTCGTTTCTGGCACCTTCCCCGGTGGAGTTGTGCATGGGGTGTGTTTGGAACATTTTGTCACCAGCCGAGTCCAAAATTCAGCGATTCCCCATCTCAGCCCAGAAAGCAGGTACAACAACTTTTGTGGTGCCTTTCAGGTGCCTACCGGGGTACTGTAAAAACTACCAACAGAACTCGTTTCTGGCACCTTCCCCGGTGGAGTTGTGCATGGGGTGTGTTTGGAACATTTTGTCACCAGCCGAGTCCAAAATTCAGCCGTTCCCCATCTCTAGGCCAGAAAGCAGGTAGAACAAGTTTTGTGGTGCCTTTCTCTTGCCTACCGGTGTAGTGTAAAAACTACCAACAGAACTCGTTTCTGGCACCTTCCCCGGTGGAGTTGTGCATGGGGTGTGTTTGGAACATTTTGTCACCAGCCGAGTCCAAAATTCAGCCGTTCCCCATCTCAGCCCAGAAAGCAGGTAGAACAAGTTTTGTGGTGCCTTTCAGCTGCCTACCGGGGTAGTGTAAAAACTACCAACAGAACTCGTTTCTGGCACCTTCCCCGGTGGAGTTGTGCATGGGGTGTGTTTGGAACATTTTGTCACCAGCCGAGTCCAAAATTCAGCGATTCCCCATCTCAGCCCAGAAAGCAGGTAGAACAAGTTTTGTGGTGCCTTTCAGCTGCCTACCGGGGTAGTGTAAAAACTACCAACAGAACTCGTTTCTGGCACCTTCCCCGGTGGAGTTGTGCATGGGGAGTGTTTGGAACATTTTGTTACCAGCCGAGTCCAAAATTCAGCCGTTCCCCATCTCAGCCCAGAAAGCAGGTAGAACAAGTTTTGTGGTGCCTTTCAGCTGCCTACCGGGGTACTGTAAAAACTACCAACAGAACTCGTTTCTGGCACCTTCCCCGGTGGAGTTGTGCATGGGGTGTGTTTGGAACATTTTGTCAGCAGCCGAGTCCAAAATTCAGCGATTCCCCATCTCAGACCAGAAAGCAGGTAGAACAAGTTTTGTGGTGCCTTTCAGCTGCCTACCGGGGTAGTGTAAAAACTACCAACAGAACTCGTTTCTGGCACCTTCCCCGGTGGAGTTGTGCATGGGGTGTGTTTGGAACATTTTGTCACCAGCCGAGTCCAAAATTCAGCGATTCCCCATCTCAGCCCAGAAAGCAGGTAGAACAAGTTTTGTGGTGCCTTTCAGCTGCCTACCGGGGTAGTGTAAAAACTACCAACAGAACTCGTTTCTGGCACCTTCCCCGGTGGAGTTGTGCATGGGGTGTGTTTGGAACATTTTGTCACCAGCCGAGTCCAAAATTCAGCTGATCCCCATCTCAGCCCAGAAAGCAGGTAGAACAACTTTTGTGGTGCCTTTCAGCTGCCTACTGGGGTAGTGTAAGAACTACCAACAGAACTCGTTTCTGGCACCTTCCCCGGTGGAGTTGTGCATGGGGTGTGTTTGGAACATTTTGTCACCAGCCGAGTCCAAAATTCAGCGATTCCCCATCTCAGCCCAGAAAGCAGGTAGAACAAGTTTTGTGGTGCCTTTCAGCTGCCTACCGGAGTAGTGTAAAAACTACCAACAGAACTCGTTTCTGGCACCTTTGCCGGTGGAGGTGTGCATGGGGTGTGTTTGGAACATTTTGTTACCAGCCGAGTCCAAAATTCAGCGATTCCCCATCTCAGCCCAGAAAGCAGGTACAACAACTTTTGTGGTGCCTTTCAGGTGCCTACCGGGGTAGTGTAAAAACTACCAACAGAACTCGTTTCTGGCACCTTCCCCGGTGGAGTTGTGCATGGGGTGTGTTTGGAACATTTTGTCACCAGCCGAGTCCAAAATTCAGCCGTTCCCCATCTGTAGGCCAGAAAGCAGGTACAACAAGTTTTGTGGTGCCTTTCTCTTGCCTACCGGTGTAGTGTAAAAACTACCAACAGAACTCGTTTCTGGCACCTTCCCCGGTGGAGTTGTGCATGGGGTGTGTTTGGAACATTTTGTCACCAGCCGAGTCCAAAATTCAGCGATTCCCCATCTCAGCCCAGAAAGCAGGTAGAACAACTTTTGTGGTGCCTTTCAGCTGCCTACTGGGGTAGTGTAAAAACTACCAACAGAACTCATTTCTGGCACCTTCCCCGGTGGAGTTGTGCATGGGGTGTGTTTGGAACATTTTGTCAGCAGCCGAGTCCAAAATTCAGCGATTCCCCATCTCAGCCCAGAAAGCAGGTAGAACAAGTTTTGTGGTGCCTTTCTCTTGCCTACCGGGGTAGTGTAAAAACTACCAACAGAACTCGTTTCTGGCACCTTCCCCGGTGGAGTTGTGCATGGGGTGTGTTTGGAACATTTTGTCACCAGCCGAGTCCAAAATTCAGCGATTCCCCATCTCAGCCCAGAAAGCAGGTACAAAAAGTTTTGTGGTGCCTTTCAGCTGCCTACCGGGGTAGTGTAAAAACTACCAACAGAACTCGTTTCTGGCACCTTTGCCGGTGGAGTTGTGCATGGGGTGTGTTTGGAACATTTTGTCACCAGCCGAGTCCAAAATTCAGCGATTCCCCATCTCAGCCCAGAAAGCAGGTAGAACAAGTTTTGTGGTGCCTTTCAGCTGCCTACCGGGGTAGTGTAAAAACTACCAACAGAACTCGTTTCTGGCACCTTCCCCGGTGGAGTTGTGCATGGGGTGTGTTTGGAACATTTTGTCACCAGCCGAGTCCAAAATTCAGCCGTTCCCCATCTCTAGGCCAGAAAGCAGGTACAACAAGTTTTGTGGTGCCTTTAGGCTGCCTACCGGGGTAGTGTAAAAACTACCAACAGAACTCGTTTCTGGCACCTTCCCCGGTGGAGTTGTGCATGGGGTGTGTTTGGAACATTTTGTCACCAGCCGAGTCCAAAATTCAGCCGTTCCCCATCTCAGCCCAGAAAGCAGGTAGAACAAGTTTTGTGGTGCCTTTCAGCTGCCTACCGGGGTAGTGTAAAAACAACCAACAGAACTCGTTTCTGGCACCTTCCCCGGTGGAGTTGTGCATGGGGTGTGTTTGGAACATTTTGTCACCAGCCGAGTCCAAAATTCAGCGATTCCCCATCTCAGCCCAGAAAGCAGGTAGAACAACTTTTGTGGTGCCTTTCAGCTGCCTACCGGGGTAGTGTAAGAACTACCAACAGAACTCGTTTCTGGCACCTTCCCCGGTGGAGTTGTGCATGGGGAGTGTTTGGAACATTTTGTCACCAGCCGAGTCCAAAATTCAGCCGTTCCCCATCTCAGCCCAGAAAGCAGGTAGAACAAGTTTTGTGGTGCCTTTCAGGTGCCTACCGGGGTACTGTAAAAACTACCAACAGAACTCGTTTCTGGCACCTTCCCCGGTGGAGTTGTGCATGGGGTGTGTTTGGAACATTTTGTCACCAGCCGAGTCCAAAATTCAGCGATTCCCCATCTCAGCCCAGAAAGCAGGTAGAACAACTTTTGTGGTGCCTTTCAGCTGCCTACCGGGGTAGTGTAAAAACTACCAACAGAACTCGTTTCTGGCACCTTCCCCGGTGGAGTTGTGCATGGGGTGTGTTTGGAACACTTTGTCACCAGCCGAGTCCAAAATTCAGCGATTCCCCATCTCAGCCCAGAAAGCAGGTAGAACAAGTTTTGTGGTGCCTTTCAGCTGCCTACCGGGGTAGTGTAAAAACTACCAACAGAACTCGTTTCTGGCACCTTCCCCGGTGGAGTTGTGCATGGGGTGTGTTTGGAACATTTTGTCACCAGCCGAGTCCAAAATTCAGCGTTTCCCCATCTCAGCCCAGAAAGCAGGTAGAAAAACTTTTGTGGTGCCTTTCAGCTGCCTACCGGGGTAGTGTAAAAACTACCAACAGAACTCGTTTCTGGCACCTTCCCCGGTGGAGTTGTGCATGGGGTGTGTTTGGAACATTTTTTCACCAGCCGAGTCCAAAACTCAGCTGATCCCCATCTCAGCCCAGAAAGCAGGTAGAAAAACTTTTGTGGTGCCTTTCAGCTGCCTCCCGGAGCAATGTAAAAACTACCAAGAGAACTCCTTTCTGGCACCTTCCCCGGTGGAGTTGTGCATGGGGTGTGTTTGGAACATTTTGTCACCAGCTGAGTCCAAAATTCAGCGATTCCCCATCTCAGCCCAGAAAGCAGGTAGAACAAGTTTTGTGGTGCCTTTCTCTTGCCTACCGGGGTAGTGTAAAAACTACCAACAGAACTCGTTTCTGGCACCTTCCCCGGTGGAGTTGTGCATGGGGTGTGTTTGGAACATTTTGTCACCAGCCGAGTCCAAAATTCAGCGATTCCCCATCTCAGCCCAGAAAGCAGGTAGAACAAGTTTTGTGGTGCCTTTCAGCTGCCTACCGGGGTAGTGTAAAAACTACCAACAGAACTCGTTTCTGGCACCTTCCCCGGTGGAGTTGTGCATGGGGTGTGTTTGGAACATTTTGTCACCAGCCGAGTCCAAAATTCAGCGATTCCCCATCTCAGCCCAGAAAGCAGGTAGAACAAGTTTTGTGGTGCCTTTCAGCTGCCTACCGGGGTACTGTAAAAACTACCAACAGAACTCGTTTCTGGCACCTTCCCCGGTGGAGTTGTGCATGGGGTGTGTTTGGAACATTTTGTCACCAGCCGAGTCCAAAATTCAGCGATTCCCCATCTCAGCCCAGAAAGCAGGTAGAACAAGTTTTGTGGTGCCTTTCAGCTGCCTACCGGGGTAGTGTAAAAACTACCAACAGAACTCGTTTCTGGCACCTTCCCCGGTGGAGCTGTGCATGGGGTGTGTTTGGAACATTTTGTCACCAGCCGAGTTTAAAATTCAGCTGTTCCCCATCTCAGCCCAGAAAGCAGGTAGAAAAACTTTTGTGGTGCCTTTCTCTTGCCTACCGGGGTAATGTAAAAACTACCAACAGAACTCATTTCTGGCACCTTCCCCGGTGGAGTTGTGCATGGGGTGTGTTTGGAACATTCTGTCACCAGCCGAGTCCAAAATTCAGCGATTCCCCATCTCAGCCCAGAAAGCAGGTAGAACAAGTTTTGTGGTGCCTTTCAGCTGCCTACCGGGGTAGTGTAAAAACTACCAACAGAACTCGTTTCTGGCACCTTCCCCGGTGGAGCTGTGCATGGGGTGTGTTTGGAACATTTTGTCACCAGCCGAGTCCAAAACTCAGCCGTTCCCCATCTCAGCCCAGAAAGCAGGTATGAACAAGTTTTGTGGTGCCTTTCAGCTGCCAACCGGGGTAGTGTAAAAACTACCAACAGAACTTGTTTCTGGCACCTTCCCCGGTGTAGTTGTGCATGGGGTGTGTTTGGAACATTCTGTCACCAGCAGAGTCCAAAATTCAGCCGTTCCCCATCTCAGCCCAGGAAGCAGATAGAACCGGTTTTGTGGTGCCTTTCAGCTGCCTACCGGGGTAGTGTAAAAACTACCAACAGAACTCCTTTCTGGCACCTTCCCCGGTGGAGTTGTGCATGGGGTGTGTTTGGAACATTTTGTCACCAGCCGAGTCCAAAATTCAGCCGTTCCCCATCTCAGCCCAGAAAGCAGGTATGAACAAGTTTTGTGGTGCCTTTCAGCTGCCAACCGGGGTAGTGTAAAAACTACCAACAGAACTCGTTTCTGGCACCTTCCTCGGTGGAGTTGTGCATGGGGTGTGTTTGGAACATTCTGTCACCAGCCGAGTCCAAAATTCAGCTGTTCCCCATCTCTAGCCCAGGAAGCAGGTAGAACCGGTTTTGTGGTGCCTTTCAGCTGCCAACCGGGGTAGTGTAAAAACTACCAACAGAACTCGTTTCTGGCACCTTCCCCGGTGGAGGTGTGCATGGGGTGTGTTTGGAACATTTTGTCACCAGCCGAGTCCAAAATTCAGCCGTTCCCCATCTCAGCCCAGAAAGCAGGTAGAACAAGTTTTGTGGTGCCTTTCAGCTGCCTACCGGGGTAGTGTAGAAACTACCAACAGAACTCGTTTCTGGCACCTTCCCCGGTGGAGCTGTGCATGGGGTGTGTTTGGAACATTTTGTCACCAGCCGAGTCCAAAACTCAGCCGTTCCCCATCTCAGCCCAGAAAGCAGGTAGAACAAGTTTTGTGGTGCCTTTCAGCTGCCAACCGGGGTAGTGTAAAAACTACCAACAGAACTCGTTTCTGGCACTTTCCCCGGTGGAGGTGTGCATGGGGTGTGTTTGGAACATTTTGTCACCAGCCGAGTCCAAAATTCAGCCGTTCCCCATCTCAGCCCAGAAAGCAGGTATGAACAAGTTTTGTGGTGCCTTTCTCTTGCCTACCGGGGTAGTGTAAAAACTACAAACAGAACTCGTTTCTGGCACCTTCCTCGGTGGAGTTGTGCATG
This sequence comes from Falco cherrug, assembly GCF_023634085.1. Classification (NCBI taxonomy): domain Eukaryota; kingdom Metazoa; phylum Chordata; class Aves; order Falconiformes; family Falconidae; genus Falco; species Falco cherrug. The sequence goes on from NW_026599330.1 coordinate 201,118, forward strand.
GGGTGTGTTTGGAACATTCTGTCACCAGCCGAGTCCAAAATTCAGCCGTTCCCCATCTCAGCCCAGAAAGCAGGTATGAACAAGTTTTGTGGTGCCTTTCTCTTGCCTACCGGGGTAGTGTAAAAACTACCAACAGAACTCGTTTCTGGCACCTTCCCCGGTGGAGGTGTGCATGGGGTGTGTTTGGAACATTTTGTCACCAGCCGAGTCCAAAATTCAGCTGTTCCCCATCTCTAGCCCAGGAAGCAGGTAGAACAAGTTTTGTGGTGCCTTTCAGCTGCCAACCGGGGTAGTGTAAAAACTACCAACAGAACTCGTTTCTGGCACCTTCCCCGGTGGAGTTGTGCATGGGGTGTGTTTGGAACATTCTGTCCCCAGCCGAGTCCAAAATTCAGCTGTTCCCCATCTCAGCCCAGAAAGCAGGTAGAAAAACTTTTGTGGTGCCTTTCTCTTGCCTACCGGGGTAATGTAAAAACTACCAACAGAACTCATTTCTGGCACCTTCCCCGGTGGAGTTGTGCATGGGGTGTGTTTGGAACATTCTGTCACCAGCCGAGTCCAAAATTCAGCGATTCCCCATCTCAGCCCAGAAAGCAGGTAGAACAAGTTTTGTGGTGCCTTTCAGCTGCCTACCGGGGTAGTGTAAAAACTACCAACAGAACTCGTTTCTGGCACCTTCCCCGGTGGAGCTGTGCATGGGGTGTGTTTGGAACATTTTGTCACCAGCCGAGTCCAAAACTCAGCCGTTCCCCATCTCAGCCCAGAAAGCAGGTATGAACAAGTTTTGTGGTGCCTTTCAGCTGCCAACCGGGGTAGTGTAAAAACTACCAACAGAACTTGTTTCTGGCACCTTCCCCGGTGTAGTTGTGCATGGGGTGTGTTTGGAACATTCTGTCACCAGCAGAGTCCAAAATTCAGCCGTTCCCCATCTCAGCCCAGGAAGCAGATAGAACCGGTTTTGTGGTGCCTTTCAGCTGCCTACCGGGGTAGTGTAAAAACTACCAACAGAACTCCTTTCTGGCACCTTCCCCGGTGGAGTTGTGCATGGGGTGTGTTTGGAACATTTTGTCACCAGCCGAGTCCAAAATTCAGCCGTTCCCCATCTCAGCCCAGAAAGCAGGTATGAACAAGTTTTGTGGTGCCTTTCAGCTGCCAACCGGGGTAGTGTAAAAACTACCAACAGAACTCGTTTCTGGCACCTTCCTCGGTGGAGTTGTGCATGGGGTGTGTTTGGAACATTCTGTCACCAGCCGAGTCCAAAATTCAGCTGTTCCCCATCTCTAGCCCAGGAAGCAGGTAGAACCGGTTTTGTGGTGCCTTTCAGCTGCCAACCGGGGTAGTGTAAAAACTACCAACAGAACTCGTTTCTGGCACCTTCCCCGGTGGAGGTGTGCATGGGGTGTGTTTGGAACATTTTGTCACCAGCCGAGTCCAAAATTCAGCCGTTCCCCATCTCAGCCCAGAAAGCAGGTAGAACAAGTTTTGTGGTGCCTTTCAGCTGCCTACCGGGGTAGTGTAGAAACTACCAACAGAACTCGTTTCTGGCACCTTCCCCGGTGGAGCTGTGCATGGGGTGTGTTTGGAACATTTTGTCACCAGCCGAGTCCAAAACTCAGCCGTTCCCCATCTCAGCCCAGAAAGCAGGTAGAACAAGTTTTGTGGTGCCTTTCAGCTGCCAACCGGGGTAGTGTAAAAACTACCAACAGAACTCGTTTCTGGCACTTTCCCCGGTGGAGGTGTGCATGGGGTGTGTTTGGAACATTTTGTCACCAGCCGAGTCCAAAATTCAGCCGTTCCCCATCTCAGCCCAGAAAGCAGGTATGAACAAGTTTTGTGGTGCCTTTCTCTTGCCTACCGGGGTAGTGTAAAAACTACAAACAGAACTCGTTTCTGGCACCTTCCTCGGTGGAGTTGTGCATGGGGTGTGTTTGGAACATTCTGTCACCAGCCGAGTCCAAAATTCAGCCGTTCCCCATCTCAGCCCAGAAAGCAGGTATGAACAAGTTTTGTGGTGCCTTTCTCTTGCCTACCGGGGTAGTGTAAAAACTACCAACAGAACTCGTTTCTGGCACCTTCCCCGGTGGAGGTGTGCATGGGGTGTGTTTGGAACATTTTGTCACCAGCCGAGTCCAAAATTCAGCTGTTCCCCATCTCTAGCCCAGGAAGCAGGTAGAACAAGTTTTGTGGTGCCTTTCAGCTGCCAACCGGGGTAGTGTAAAAACTACCAACAGAACTCGTTTCTGGCACCTTCCCCGGTGGAGTTGTGCATGGGGTGTGTTTGGAACATTCTGTCCCCAGCCGAGTCCAAAATTCAGCTGTTCCCCATCTCAGCCCAGAAAGCAGGTAGAACAAGTTTTGTGGTGCCTTTCTCTTGCCTACCGGGGTAGTGTAAAAACTACCAACAGAACTCGTTTCTGGCACCTTCCCCGGTGGAGTTGTGCATGGGGTGTGTTTGGAACATTTTGTCACCAGCTGAGTCCAAAATTCAGCCGTTCCCCATCTCAGCCCAGAAAGCAGGTAGAACAAGTTTTGTGGTGCCTTTCAGCTGCCAACCGGGGTAGCTTAAATCTACCAACAGAACTCGTTACTGGCACCTTCCCCGGAGGAGTTGTGCATGGGGTGTGTTTGGAACATTTTGTCACCAGCCGAGTCCAAAACTCATTGATTCCCCATCTCAGCCCAGAAAGCAGGTAGAACAAGTTTTGTGGTGCCTTTCTCTTGCCTACCGGGGTACTGTAAAAACTACAAAAAGAACTCATTTCTGGCACCTTCCCCGGTGGAGTTGTGCATGGGGTGTGTTTGGAACATTCTGTCACCAGCCGAGTCCAAAATTCAGCCGTTCCCCATCTCAGCCCAGAAAGCAGGTAGAACAAGTTTTGTGGTGCCTTTCAGCTGCCTACCGGGGTAGTGTAGAAACTACCAACAGAACTCGTTTCTGGCACCTTCCCCGGTGGAGGTGTGCATGGGGTGTGTTTGGAACATTTTGTCAACAGCCGAGTCCAAAACTCAGCGATTCCCCATCTCAGCCCAGAAAGCAGGTAGAACAAGTTTTGTGGTGCCTTTCAGCTGCCTACCGGGGTAGTGTAGAAACTACCAACAGAACTCCTTTCTGGCACCTTCCCCGGTGGAGTTGTGCATGGGGTGTGTTTGGAACATTTTGTCACCAGCCGAGTCCAAAACTCAGCGATTCCCCATCTCAGCCCAGAAAGCAGGTAGAACAAGTTTTGTGGTGCCTTTCAGCTGCCTACCGGGGTACTGTAAAAACTACCAACAGAACTCGATTTTGGCACCTTCCTCGGTGGAGTTGTGCATGGGGTGTGTTTGGAACATTCTGTCACCAGCCGAGTCCAAAATTCAGCTGTTCCCCATCTCTAGCCCAGGAAGCAGATAGAACCGGTTTTGTGGTGCCTTTCAGCTGCCTACCGGGGTAGTGTAAAAACTACCAACAGAACTTGTTTCTGGCACCTTCCCCGGTGGAGTTGTGCATGGGGTGTGTTTGGAACATTTTGTCAGCAGCCGAGTCCAAAATTCAGCTGTTCCCCATCTCAGCCCAGAAAGCAGGTAGAAAAACTTTTGTGGTGCCTTTCAGCTGCCTACCGGGGTAGTGTAAAAACTACAAACAGAACTCATTTCTGGCACCTTCCCCGGTGGAGTTGTGCATGGGGTGTGTTTGGAACATTTTGTCACCAGCCGAGTCCAAAATTCAGCCGTTCCCCATCTCAGCCCAGAAAGCAGGTATGAACAAGTTTTGTGGTGCCTTTCAGCTGCCTACCGGGGTAGTGTAAAAACTACCAACAGAACTCGTTTCTGGCACCTTCCCCGGTGGAGCTGTGCATGGGGTGTGTTTGGAACATTTTGTCACCAGCCGAGTCCAAAACTCAGCCGTTCCCCATCTCAGCCCAGAAAGCAGGTATGAACAAGTTTTGTGGTGCCTTTCTCTTGCCTACCGGGGTAGTGTAAAAACTACCAACAGAACTCGTTTCTGGCACCTTCCCCGGTGGAGTTGTGCATGGGGTGTGTTTGGAACATTCTGTCACCAGCCGAGTCCAAAATTCAGCCGTTCCCCATCTCTAGCCCAGGAAGCAGATAGAACCGGTTTTGTGGTGCCTTTCAGCTGCCTACCGGGGTAGTGTAAAAACTACCAACAGAACTCATTTCTGGCACTTTCCCCGGTGGAGGTGTGCATGGGGTGTGTTTGGAACATTTTGTCACCAGCCGAGTCCAAAATTCAGCCGTTCCCCATCTCAGCCCAGAAAGCAGGTAGAACAAGTTTTGTGGTGCCTTTCAGCTGCCTACCGGGGTAGTGTAAAAACTACCAACAGAACTCGTTTCTGGCACCTTCCCCGGTGGAGGTGTGCATGGGGTGTGTTTGGAACATTTTGTCACCAGCCGAGTCCAAAACTCAGCCGTTCCCCATCTCAGCCCAGAAAGCAGGTAGAACAAGTTTTGTGGTGCCTTTCAGCTGCCAACCGGGGTAGTGTAAAAACTACCAACAGAACTCGTTTCTGGCACCTTCCCCGGTGGAGTTGTGCATGGGGTGTGTTTGGAACATTCTGTCACCAGCAGAGTCCAAAATTCAGCCGTTCCCCATCTCAGCCCAGGAAGCAGATAGAACCGGTTTTGTGGTGCCTTTCAGCTGCCTACCGGGGTAGTGTAAAAACTACCAACAGAACTCCTTTCTGGCACCTTCCCCGGTGGAGTTGTGCATGGGGTGTGTTTGGAACATTTTGTCAGCAGCCGAGTCCAAAACTCAGCCGTTCCCCATCTCAGCCCAGAAAGCAGGTATGAACAAGTTTTGTAGTGATTTCTCTTGCCTACCGGGGTAGTGTAAAAACTACCAACAGAACTCGTTTCTGGCACCTTCCCCGGTGGAGTTGTGCATGGGGTGTGTTTGGAACATTCTGTCACCAGCCGAGTCCAAAATTCAGCGATTCCCCATCTCAGCCCAGGAAGCAGATAGAACCGGTTTTGTGGTGCCTTTCAGCTGCCAACCGGGGTAGTGTAGAAACTACCAACAGAACTCCTTTCTGGCAACCTTCCCCGGTGGAGTTGTGCATGGGGTGTTTTTGGAACATTTTGTCACCAGCCGAGTCCAAAATTCAGCTGTTCCCCATCTCTAGCCCAGGAAGCAGATAGAACCGGTTTTGTGGTGCCTTTCAGCTGCCTACCGGGGTAGTGTAAAAACTACCAACAGAACTCCTTTCTCGCACCTTACCCGGTGGAGTTGTGCATGGGGTGTGTTTGGAACATTTTGTCACCAGCCGAGTTTAAAATTCAGCTGTTCCCCATCTCAGCCCAGAAAGCAGGTAGAAAAACTTTTGTGGTGCCTTTCTCTTGCCTACCGGGGTAGTGTAAAAACTACCAACAGAACTCGTTTCTGGCACCTTCCCCGGTGGAGTTGTGCATGGGGTGTGTTTGGAACATTCTGTCACCAGCCGAGTCCAAAATTCAGCGATTCCCCATCTCAGCCCAGAAAGCAGGTAGAACAAGTTTTGTGGTGCCTTTCAGCTGCCAACCGGGGTAGTGTAAAAACTACCAACAGAACTCGTTTCTGGCACTTTCCCCGGTGGAGGTGTGCATGGGGTGTGTTTGGAACATTTTGTCACCAGCCGAGTCCAAAACTCAGCCGTTCCCCATCTCACCCCAGAAAGCAGGTAGAACCGGTTTTGTGGTGCCTTTCAGCTGCCAACCGGGGTAGTGTAAAAACTACCAACAGAACTTGTTTCTGGCACCTTCCCCGGTGTAGTTGTGCATGGGGTGTGTTTGGAACATTCTGTCACCAGCAGAGTCCAAAATTCAGCCGTTCCCCATCTCAGCCCAGGAAGCAGATAGAACAGGTTTAGTGGTGCCTTTCAGCTGCCTACCGGGGTAGTGTAAAAACTACCAACAGAACTCCTTTCTGGCACCTTCCCCGGTGGAGTTGTGCATGGGGTGTGTTTGGAACATTTTGTCACCAGCCGAGTCCAAAATTCAGCCGTTCCCCATCTCAGCCCAGAAAGCAGGTATGAACAAGTTTTTTGGTGCCTTTCTCTTGCCTACCGGGGTAGTGTAAAAACTACAAACAGAGCTCGTTTCTGGCACCTTCCTCGGTGGAGTTGTGCATGGGGTGTGTTTGGAACATTCTGTCACCAGCCGAGTCCAAAATTCAGCCGTTCCCCACCTCAGCCCAGAAAGCAGGTATGAACAAGTTTTGTGGTGCCTTTCTCTTGCCTACCGGGGTAGTGTAAAAACTACCAACAGAACTCGTTTCTGGCACCTTCCCCGGTGGAGTTGTGCATGGGGTGTGTTTGGAACATTTTGTCACCAGCCGAGTCCAAAATTCAGCTGTTCCCCATCTCTAGCCCAGGAAGCAGGTAGAACAAGTTTTGTGGTGCCTTTCAGCTGCCTACCAAGGTAGTGTAAAAACTACTAAGAGATCTCCTGTCTGGCACCTTCCCTGGTGGAGTTGTGCAGGGGGTGTGTTTGGAACATTCTGTCACCAGCCGAGTCCAAAATTCAGCTGTTCCCCATCTCTAGCCCAGGAAGCAGATAGAACCGGTTTTGTGGTGCCTTTCAGCTGCCTACCGGGGTAGTGTAAAAACTACCAACAGAACTTGTTTCTGGCACCTTCCCCGGTGGAGTTGTGCATGGGGTGTGTTTGGAACATTTTGTCAGCAGCCGAGTCCAAAATTCAGCTGTTCCCCATCTCAGCCCAGAAAGCAGGTAGAAAAACTTTTGTGGTGCCTTTCAGCTGCCTACCGGGGTAGTGTAAAAACTACAAACAGAACTCATTTCTGGCACCTTCCCCGGTGGAGTTGTGCATGGGGTGTGTTTGGAACATTTTGTCACCAGCCGAGTCCAAAATTCAGCCGTTCCCCATCTCAGCCCAGAAAGCAGGTATGAACAAGTTTTGTGGTGCCTTTCAGCTGCCTACCGGGGTAGTGTAAAAACTACCAACAGAACTCGTTTCTGGCACCTTCCCCGGTGGAGCTGTGCATGGGGTGTGTTTGGAACATTTTGTCACCAGCCGAGTCCAAAACTCAGCCGTTCCCCATCTCAGCCCAGAAAGCAGGTATGAACAAGTTTTGTGGTGCCTTTCTCTTGCCTACCGGGGTAGTGTAAAAACTACCAACAGAACTCGTTTCTGGCACCTTCCCCGGTGGAGTTGTGCATGGGGTGTGTTTGGAACATTCTGTCACCAGCCGAGTCCAAAATTCAGCGATTCCCCATCTCAGCCCAGAAAGCAGGTAGAACAAGTTTTGTGGTGCCTTTCAGCTGCCAACCGGGGTAGTGTAAAAACTACCAACAGAACTCGTTTCTGGCACTTTCCCCGGTGGAGGTGTGCATGGGGTGTGTTTGGAACATTTTGTCACCAGCCGAGTCCAAAACTCAGCCGTTCCCCATCTCACCCCAGAAAGCAGGTAGAACCGGTTTTGTGGTGCCTTTCAGCTGCCAACCGGGGTAGTGTAAAAACTACCAACAGAACTTGTTTCTGGCACCTTCCCCGGTGTAGTTGTGCATGGGGTGTGTTTGGAACATTCTGTCACCAGCAGAGTCCAAAATTCAGCCGTTCCCCATCTCAGCCCAGGAAGCAGATAGAACCGGTTTTGTGGTGCCTTTCAGCTGCCTACCGGGGTAGTGTAAAAACTACCAACAGAACTCCTTTCTGGCACCTTCCCCGGTGGAGTTGTGCATGGGGTGTGTTTGGAACATTTTGTCACCAGCCGAGTCCAAAATTCAGCCGTTCCCCATCTCAGCCCAGAAAGCAGGTATGAACAAGTTTTTTGGTGCCTTTCTCTTGCCTACCGGGGTAGTGTAAAAACTACAAACAGAGCTCGTTTCTGGCACCTTCCTCGGTGGAGTTGTGCATGGGGTGTGTTTGGAACATTCTGTCACCAGCCGAGTCCAAAATTCAGCCGTTCCCCATCTCAGCCCAGAAAGCAGGTATGAACAAGTTTTGTGGTGCCTTTCTCTTGCCTACCGGGGTAGTGTAAAAACTACCAACAGAACTCGTTTCTGGCACCTTCCCCGGTGGAGTTGTGCATGGGGTGTGTTTGGAACATTTTGTCACCAGCCGAGTCCAAAATTCAGCTGTTCCCCATCTCTAGCCCAGGAAGCAGGTAGAACAAGTTTTGTGGTGCCTTTCAGCTGCCTACCGGGGTAGTGTAAAAACTACCAACAGAACTCGTTTCTGGCACCTTCCCCGGTGGAGTTGTGCATGGGGTGTGTTTGGAACATTATGTCACCAGCAGAGTCCAAAACTCAGCTGTTCCCCATCTCAGCCCAGAAAGCAGGTAGAAAAACTTTTGTGGTGCCTTTCTCTTGCCTACCGGGGTAGTGTAAAAACTACCAACAGAACTCGTTTCTGGCACCTTCCCCGGTGGAGTTGTGCATGGGGTGTGTTTGGAACATTTTGTCACCAGCCGAGTCCAAAACTCATTGATTCCCCATCTCAGCCCAGAAAGCAGGTAGAACAAGTTTTGTGGTGCCTTTCAGCTGCCAACCGGGGTAGTTTAAATCTACCAACAGAACTCGTTACTGGCACCTTCCCCGGCGGAGTTGTGCATGGGGTGTGTTTGGAACATTTTGTCACCAGCCGAGTCCAAAACTCATTGATTCCCCATCTCAGCCCAGAAAGCAGGTAGAACAAGTTTTGTGGTGCCTTTCTCTTGCCTACCGGGGTACTGTAAAAACTACAAAAAGAACTCATTTCTGGCACCTTCCCCGGTGGAGTTGTGCATGGGGTGTGTTTGGAACATTCTGTCACCAGCCGAGTCCAAAATTCAGCCGTTCCCCATCTCAGCCCAGAAAGCAGGTAGAACAACTTTTGTGGTGCCTTTCAGCTGCCTACCGGGGTAGTGTAGAAACTACCAACAGAACTCGTTTCTGGAACCTTCCCCGGTGGAGGTGTGCATGGGGTGTGTTTGGAACATTTTGTCAACAGCCGAGTCCAAAACTCAGCGATTCCCCATCTCAGCCCAGAAAGCAGGTAGAACAAGTTTTGTGGTGCCTTTCAGCTGCCTACCGGGGTAGTGTAGAAACTACCAACAGAACTCCTTTCTGGCACCTTCCCCGGTGGAGGTGTGCATGGGGTGTGTTTGGAACATTTTGTCACCAGCCGAGTCCAAAACTCAGCTGTTCCCCATCTCAGCCCAGAAAGCAGGTAGAACAAGTTTTGTGGTGCCTTTCAGCTGCCTACCGGGGTACTGTAAAAACTACCAACAGAACTCGATTTTGGCACCTTCCCCGGAGGAGTTGTGCATGGGGTGTGTTTGGAACATTCTGTCACCAGCCGAGTCCAAAATTCAGCTGTTCCCCATCTCTAGCCCAGGAAGCAGGTAGAACAAGTTTTGTGGTGCCTTTCAGCTGCCTACCAAGGTAGTGTAAAAACTACTAAGAGATCTCCTGTCTGGCACCTTCCCTGGTGGAGTTGTGCAGGGGGTGTGTTTGGAACATTCTGTCACCAGCCGAGTCCAAAATTCAGCTGTTCCCCATCTCTAGCCCAGGAAGCAGATAGAACCGGTTTTGTGGTGCCTTTCAGCTGCCTACCGGGGTAGTGTAAAAACTACCAACAGAACTTGTTTCTGGCACCTTCCCCGGTGGAGTTGTGCATGGGGTGTGTTTGGAACATTTTGTCAGCAGCCGAGTCCAAAATTCAGCTGTTCCCCATCTCAGCCCAGAAAGCAGGTAGAAAAACTTTTGTGGTGCCTTTCAGCTGCCTACCGGGGTAGTGTAAAAACTACAAACAGAACTCATTTCTGGCACCTTCCCCGGTGGAGTTGTGCATGGGGTGTGTTTGGAACATTTTGTCACCAGCCGAGTCCAAAATTCAGCCGTTCCCCATCTCAGCCCAGAAAGCAGGTATGAACAAGTTTTGTGGTGCCTTTCAGCTGCCTACCGGGGTAGTGTAAAAACTACCAACAGAACTCGTTTCTGGCACCTTCCCCGGTGGAGCTGTGCATGGGGTGTGTTTGGAACATTTTGTCACCAGCCGAGTCCAAAACTCAGCCGTTCCCCATCTCAGCCCAGAAAGCAGGTATGAACAAGTTTTGTGGTGCCTTTCTCTTGCCTACCGGGGTAGTGTAAAAACTACCAACAGAACTCGTTTCTGGCACCTTCCCCGGTGGAGTTGTGCATGGGGTGTGTTTGGAACATTCTGTCACCAGCCGAGTCCAAAATTCAGCGATTCCCCATCTCAGCCCAGAAAGCAGGTAGAACAAGTTTTGTGGTGCCTTTCAGCTGCCAACCGGGGTAGTGTAAAAACTACCAACAGAACTCGTTTCTGGCACTTTCCCCGGTGGAGGTGTGCATGGGGTGTGTTTGGAACATTTTGTCACCAGCCGAGTCCAAAACTCAGCCGTTCCCCATCTCACCCCAGAAAGCAGGTAGAACCGGTTTTGTGGTGCCTTTCAGCTGCCAACCGGGGTAGTGTAAAAACTACCAACAGAACTTGTTTCTGGCACCTTCCCCGGTGTAGTTGTGCATGGGGTGTGTTTGGAACATTCTGTCACCAGCAGAGTCCAAAATTCAGCCGTTCCCCATCTCAGCCCAGGAAGCAGATAGAACCGGTTTTGTGGTGCCTTTCAGCTGCCTACCGGGGTAGTGTAAAAACTACCAACAGAACTCCTTTCTGGCACCTTCCCCGGTGGAGTTGTGCATGGGGTGTGTTTGGAACATTTTGTCACCAGCCGAGTCCAAAATTCAGCCGTTCCCCATCTCAGCCCAGAAAGCAGGTATGAACAAGTTTTTTGGTGCCTTTCTCTTGCCTACCGGGGTAGTGTAAAAACTACAAACAGAGCTCGTTTCTGGCACCTTCCTCGGTGGAGTTGTGCATGGGGTGTGTTTGGAACATTCTGTCACCAGCCGAGTCCAAAATTCAGCCGTTCCCCACCTCAGCCCAGAAAGCAGGTATGAACAAGTTTTGTGGTGCCTTTCTCTTGCCTACCGGGGTAGTGTAAAAACTACCAACAGAACTCGTTTCTGGCACCTTCCCCGGTGGAGTTGTGCATGGGGTGTGTTTGGAACATTTTGTCACCAGCCGAGTCCAAAATTCAGCTGTTCCCCATCTCTAGCCCAGGAAGCAGGTAGAACAAGTTTTGTGGTGCCTTTCAGCTGCCTACCGGGGTAGTGTAAAAACTACCAACAGAACTCGTTTCTGGCACCTTCCCCGGTGGAGTTGTGCATGGGGTGTGTTTGGAACATTATGTCACCAGCAGAGTCCAAAACTCAGCTGTTCCCCATCTCAGCCCAGAAAGCAGGTAGAAAAACTTTTGTGGTGCCTTTCTCTTGCCTACCGGGGTAGTGTAAAAACTACCAACAGAACTCGTTTCTGGCACCTTCCCCGGTGGAGTTGTGCATGGGGTGTGTTTGGAACATTTTGTCACCAGCCGAGTCCAAAACTCATTGATTCCCCATCTCAGCCCAGAAAGCAGGTAGAACAAGTTTTGTGGTGCCTTTCAGCTGCCAACCGGGGTAGTTTAAATCTACCAACAGAACTCGTTACTGGCACCTTCCCCGGCGGAGTTGTGCATGGGGTGTGTTTGGAACATTTTGTCACCAGCCGAGTCCAAAACTCATTGATTCCCCATCTCAGCCCAGAAAGCAGGTAGAACAAGTTTTGTGGTGCCTTTCTCTTGCCTACCGGGGTACTGTAAAAACTACAAAAAGAACTCATTTCTGGCACCTTCCCCGGTGGAGTTGTGCATGGGGTGTGTTTGGAACATTCTGTCACCAGCCGAGTCCAAAATTCAGCCGTTCCCCATCTCAGCCCAGAAAGCAGGTAGAACAACTTTTGTGGTGCCTTTCAGCTGCCTACCGGGGTAGTGTAGAAACTACCAACAGAACTCGTTTCTGGAACCTTCCCCGGTGGAGGTGTGCATGGGGTGTGTTTGGAACATTTTGTCAACAGCCGAGTCCAAAACTCAGCGATTCCCCATCTCAGCCCAGAAAGCAGGTAGAACAAGTTTTGTGGTGCCTTTCAGCTGCCTACCGGGGTAGTGTAGAAACTACCAACAGAACTCCTTTCTGGCACCTTCCCCGGTGGAGGTGTGCATGGGGTGTGTTTGGAACATTTTGTCACCAGCCGAGTCCAAAACTCAGCTGTTCCCCATCTCAGCCCAGAAAGCAGGTAGAACAAGTTTTGTGGTGCCTTTCAGCTGCCTACCGGGGTACTGTAAAAACTACCAACAGAACTCGATTTTGGCACGTTCCCCGGAGGAGTTGTGCATGGGGTGTGTTTGGAACATTCTGTCACCAGCCGAGTCCAAAATTCAGCTGTTCCCCATCTCTAGCCCAGGAAGCAGATAGAACCGGTTTTGTGGTGCCTTTCAGCTGCCTACCGGGGTAGTGTAAAAACTACCAACAGAACTTGTTTCTGGCACCTTCCCCGGTGGAGTTGTGCATGGGGTGTGTTTGGAACATTTTGTCAGCAGCCGAGTCCAAAATTCAGCTGTTCCCCATCTCAGCCCAGAAAGCAGGTAGAAAAACTTTTGTGGTGCCTTTCTCTTGCCTACCGGGGTAGTGTAAAAACTACAAACAGAACTCATTTCTGGCACCTTCCCCGGTGGAGTTGTGCATGGGGTGTGTTTGGAACATTTTGTCACCAGCCGAGTCCAAAATTCAGCCGTTCCCCATCTCAGCCCAGAAAGCAGGTATGAACAAGTTTTGTGGTGCCTTTCAGCTGCCTACCGGGGTAGTGTAAAAACTACCAACAGAACTCGTTTCTGGCACTTTCCCCGGTGGAGCTGTGCATGGGGTGTGTTTGGAACATTTTGTCACCAGCCGAGTCCAAAACTCAGCCGTTCCCCATCTCAGCCCAGAAAGCAGGTATGAACAAGTTTTGTGGTGCCTTTCTCTTGCCTACCGGGGTAGTGTAAAAACTACCAACAGAACTCGTTTCTGGCACCTTCCCCGGTGGAGTTGTGCATGGGGTGTGTTTGGAACATTCTGTCACCAGCCGAGTCCAAAATTCAGCTGTTCCCCATCTCTAGCCCAGGAAGCAGATAGAACCGGTTTTGTGGTGCCTTTCAGCTGCCTACCGGGGTAGTGTAAAAACTACCAACAGAACTCGTTTCTGGCACTTTCCCCGGTGGAGGTGTGCATGGGGTGTGTTTGGAACATTTTGTCACCAGCCGAGTCCAAAATTCAGCCGTTCCCCATCTCAGCCCAGAAAGCAGGTAGAACAAGTTTTGTGGTGCCTTTCAGCTGCCTACCGGGGTACTGTAAAAACTACCAACAGAACTCGATTTTGGCACCTTCCCCGGTGGAGGTGTGCATGGGGTGTGTTTGGAACATTTTGTCACCAGCCGAGTCCAAAACTCAGCCGTTCCCCATCTCAGCCCAGAAAGCAGGTAGAACAAGTTTTGTGGTGCCTTTCAGCTGCCAACCGGGGTAGTGTAAAAACTACCAACAGAACTCGTTTCTGGCACCTTCCCCGGTGGAGTTGTGCATGGGGTGTGTTTGGAACATTCTGTCACCAGCAGAGTCCAAAATTCAGCCGTTCCCCATCTCAGCCCAGGAAGCAGATAGAACCGGTTTTGTGGTGCCTTTCAGCTGCCTACCGGGGTAGTGTAAAAACTACCAACAGAACTCCTTTCTGGCACCTTCCCCGGTGGAGTTGTGCATGGGGTGTGTTTGGAACATTCTGTCACCAGCCGAGTCCAAAATTCAGCCGTTCCCCATCTCAGCCCAGAAAGCAGGTATGAACAAGTTTTGTAGTGATTTCTCTTGCCTACCGGGGTAGTGTAAAAACTACAAACAGAACTCGTTTCTGGCACCTTCCCCGGTGGAGTTGTGCATGGGGTGTGTTTGGAACATTCTGTCACCAGCCGAGTCCAAAATTCAGCGATTCCCCATCTCAGCCCAGAAAGCAGGTAGAACCGGTTTTGTGGTGCCTTTCAGCTGCCAACCGGGGTAGTGTAGAAACTACCAACAGAACTCGATTTTGGCACCTTCCCCGGTGGAGTTGTGCATGGGGTGTGTTTGGAACATTTTGTCACCAGCCGAGTCCAAAATTCAGCTGTTCCCCATCTCTAGCCCAGGAAGCAGATAGAACCGGTTTTGTGGTGCCTTTCAGCTGCCTACCGGGGTAGTGTAAAAACTACCAACAGAACTCGTTTCTGGCACCTTCCCCGGTGGAGTTGTGCATGGGGTGTGTTTGGAACATTTTGTCACCAGCCGAGTTTAAAATTCAGCTGTTCCCCATCTCAGCCCAGAAAGCAGGTAGAAAAACTTTTGTGGTGCCTTTCTCTTGCCTACCGGGGTAGTGTAAAAACTACCAACAGAACTCGTTTCTGGCACCTTCCCCGGTGGAGTTGTGCATGGGGTGTGTTTGGAACATTCTGTCACCAGCAGAGTCCAAAATTCAGCCGTTCCCCATCTCAGCCCAGGAAGCAGATAGAACCGGTTTTGTGGTGCCTTTCAGCTGCCTACCGGGGTAGTGTAAAAACTACCAACAGAACTCATTTCTGGCACCTTCCCCGGTGGAGTTGTGCATGGGGTGTGTTTGGAACATTTTGTCACCAGCCGAGTCCAAAATTCAGCCGTTCCCCATCTCAGCCCAGAAAGCAGGTATGAACAAGTTTTGTAGTGATTTCTCTTGCCTACCGGGGTAGTGTAAAAACTACAAACAGAACTCGTTTCTGGCACCTTCCTCGGTGGAGTTGTGCATGGGGTGTGTTTGGAACATTCTGTCACCAGCCGAGTCCAAAATTCAGCGATTCCCCATCTCAGCCCAGAAAGCAGGTAGAACCGGTTTTGTGGTGCCTTTCAGCTGCCTACCGGGGTAGTGTAAAAACTACCAACAGAACTCGTTTCTGGCACTTTCCCCGGTGGAGGTGTGCATGGGGTGTGTTTGGAACATTCTGTCACCAGCAGAGTCCAAAATTCAGCCGTTCCCCATCTCAGCCCAGGAAGCAGGTAGAACCGGTTTTGTGGTGCCTTTCAGCTGCCTACCGGGGTAGTGTAAAAACTACCAACAGAACTCGTTTCTGGCGCCTTCCCCGGTGGAGGTGTGCATGGGGTGTGTTTGGAACATTTTGTCACCAGCCGAGTCCAAAACTCAGCCGTTCCCCATCTCAGCCCAGAAAGCAGGTAGAACCGGTTTTGTGGTGCCTTTCAGCTGCCTACCGGGGTAGTGTAAAAACTACCAACAGAACTTGTTTCTGGCACCTTCCCCGGTGGAGTTGTGCATGGGGTGTGTTTGGAACATTCTGTCACCAGCAGAGTCCAAAATTCAGCCGTTCCCCATCTCAGCCCAGGAAGCAGATAGAACCGGTTTTGTGGTGCCTTTCAGCTGCCTACCGGGGTAGTGTAAAAACTACCAACAGAACTCGTTTCTGGCACCTTCCCCGGTGGAGTTGTGCATGGGGTGTGTTTGGAACATTTCGTCACCAGCCGAGTCCAAAATTCAGCCGTTCCCCATCTCAGCCCAGAAAGCAGGTATGAACAAGTTCTGTGGTGCCTTTCTCTTGCCTACCGGGGTAGTGTAAAAACTACCAACAGAACTCGTTTCTGGCACCTTCCTCGGTGGAGTTGTGCATGGGGTGTGTTTGGAACATTCTGTCACCAGCCGAGTCCAAAATTCAGCTGTTCCCCATCTCTAGCCCAGGAAGCAGGTAGAACCGGTTTTGTGGTGCCTTTCAGCTGCCAACCGGGGTAGTGTAAAAACTACCAACAGAACTCGTTTCTGGCACCTTCCCCGGTGGAGTTGTGCATGGGGTGTGTTTGGAACATTCTGTCACCAGCAGAGTCCAAAATTCAGCCGTTCCCCATCTCAGCCCAGAAAGCAGGTAGAACCGGTTTTGTGGTGCCTTTCAGCTGCCTACCGGGGTAGTGTAAAAACTACCAACAGAACTCGTTTCTGGCACCTTCCCCGGTGGAGTTGTGCATGGGGTGTGTTTGGAACATTTTGTCACCAGCCGAGTCCAAAATTCAGCGATTCCCCATCTCAGCCCAGAAAGCAGGTAGAACAACTTTTGTGGTGCCTTTCAGCTGCCTACCGGGGTAGTGTAAGAACTACCAACAGAACTCGTTTCTGGCACCTTCCCCGGTGGAGGTGTGCATGGGGTGTGTTTGGAACATTTTGTCACCAGCCGAGTCCAAAATTCAGCCGTTCCCCATCTCAGCCCAGAAAGCAGGTAGAACAAGTTTTGTGGTGCCTTTCAGCTGCCAACCGGGGTAGTGTAAAAACTACCAACAGAACTCGTTTCTGGCACCTTCCCCGGTGGAGGTGTGCATGGGGTGTGTTTGGAACATTTTGTCACCAGCCGAGTCCAAAACTCAGCCGTTCCCCATCTCAGCCCAGAAAGCAGGTAGAACAAGTTTTGTGGTACCTTTCTCTTGCCTACCGGGGTAGTGTAAAAACTACCAACAGAACTCGTTTCTGGCACCTTCCCCGGTGGAGTTGTGCATGGGGTGTGTTTGGAACATTTTGTCAGCAGTCGAGTCCAAAATTCAGCTTTTCCCCATCTCAGCCCAGAAAGCAGGTAGAAGAACTTTTGTGGTGCCTTTTTCTTGCCTACCGGGGTACTGTAAAAACTACAAACAGAACTCATTTCTGGCACCTTCCCCGGTGGAGTTGTGCATGGGGTGTGTTTGGAACATTTTGTCACCAGCCGAGTCCAAAACTCAGCTGTTCCCCGTCTCAGCCCAGAAAGCAGGTAGAACAAGTTTTGTGGTGCCTTTCAGCTGCCTACCGGGGTACTGTAAGAACTACCAACAGAACTCGTTTCTGGCACCTTCCCCGGAGGAGTTGTGCATGGGGTGTGTTTGGAACATTTTGTCAACAGCCGAGTCCAAAACTCAGCGATTCCCCATCTCAGCCCAGAAAGCAGGTAGAACAAGTTTTGTGGTGCCTTTCAGCTGCCTACCGGGGTACTGTAAAAACTACCAACAGAACTCATTTCTGGCACCTTCCCCGGTGGAGTTGTGCATGGGGTGTTTTTGGAACATTTTGTCACCAGCCGAGTCCAAAACTCAGCTGTTCCCCATCTCAGCCCAGAAAGCAGGTAGAACAAGTTTTGTGGTGCCTTTCAGCTGCCTACCGGGGTAGTGTAAAAACTACCAACAGAACTCGTTTCTGGCACCTTCCCCGGTGGAGTTGTGCATGGGGTGTGTTTGGAACATTTTGTCAACAGCCGAGTCCAAAATTCAGCCGTTCCCCATCTCAGCCCAGAAAGCAGGTAGAACAAGTTTTGTGGTGCCTTTCTCTTGCCTACCGGGGTACTGTAAAAACTACCAACAGAACTCGTTTCTGGCACCTTCCCCGGTGGAGTTGTTCATGGGGTGTGTTTGAAACATTTTGTCACCAGCCGAGTCCAAAATTCAGCTGTTCCCCATCTCTAGCCCAGAAAGCAGGTAGAAAAACTTTTGTGGTGCCTTTCAGCTGCCTACCGGGGTAGTGTAAAAACTACCAAAAGAACTCATTTCTGGCACCTTCCCCGGTGGAGGTGTGCATGGGGTGTGTTTGGAACATTTTGTCACCAGCCGAGTCCAAAATTCAGCCGTTCCCCATCTCAGCCCAGAAAGCAGGTAGAACAAGTTTTGTGGTGCCTTTCAGCTGCCTACCGGGGTAGTGTAGAAACTACCAACAGAACTCGTTTCTGGCACCTTCCCCGGTGGAGTTGTGCATGGGGTGTGTTTGGAACATTCTGTCACCAGCAGAGTCCAAAATTCAGCTGTTCCCTATCTCTAGCCCAGGAAGCAACTAGAACCGCTTTAGTGGTGCCTTTCAGCTGCCTACCGGGGTACTGTAAAAACTACCAACAGAACTCGATTTTGGCACCTTCCCCGGTGGAGTTGTGCATGGGGTGTGTTTGGAACATTCTGTCACCAGCAGAGTCCAAAATTCAGCTGTTCCCCATCTCTAGCCCAGGAAGCAGATAGAACCGGTTTTGTGGTGCCTTTCAGCTGCCAACCGGGGTAGTGTAAAAACTACCAACAGAACTCGTTTCTGGCACCTTCCCCGGTGGAGTTGTGCATGGGGTGTGTTTGGAACATTTTGTCACCAGCCGAGTCCAAAATTCAGCCGTTCCCCACCTCAGCCCAGAAAGCAGGTAGAAAAACTTTTGTGGTGCCTTTCAGCTGCCTACCGGGGTAGTGTATAAGCTACCAACAGAACTTGTTTCTGGCACCTTCCCCGGTGGAGTTGTGCATGGGGTGTGTTTGGAACATTTTGTCACCAGCCGAGTCCAAAATTCAGCTGTTCCCCATCTCTAGCCCAGGAAGCAGGTAGAACAAGTTTTGTGGTGCCTTTCAGCTGCCTACCGGGGTAGTGTAAAAACTACCAACAGAACTCGTTTTTGGCACCTTCCCCGGTGGAGTTGTGCATGGGGTGTGTTTGGAACATTTTGTCACCAGCCATGTCCAAAATTCAGCCGTTCCCCATCTCAGCCCAGAAAGCAGGTAGAACAAGTTTTGTGGTGCCTTTCAGCTGCCAACCGGGGTAGTGTAAAAACTACCAACAGAACTCGTTTC
Source organism: Falco cherrug (assembly GCF_023634085.1). Taxonomy (NCBI): domain Eukaryota; kingdom Metazoa; phylum Chordata; class Aves; order Falconiformes; family Falconidae; genus Falco; species Falco cherrug. The sequence continues at coordinate 219,571 of NW_026599330.1, forward strand.
TGGCACCTTCCCCGGTGGAGTTGTGCATGGGGTGTGTTTGGAACATTTCGTCACCAGCCGAGTCCAAAATTCAGCCGTTCCCCATCTCAGCCCAGAAAGCAGGTATGAACAAGTTTTGTGGTGCCTTTCTCTTGCCTACCGGGGTAGTGTAAAAACTACCAACAGAACTCGTTTCTGGCACCTTCCTCGGTGGAGTTGTGCATGGGGTGTGTTTGGAACATTCTGTCACCAGCCGAGTCCAAAATTCAGCTGTTCCCCATCTCTAGCCCAGGAAGCAGGTAGAACCGGTTTTGTGGTGCCTTTCTCTTGCCTACCGGGGTAGTGTAAAAACTACCAACAGAACTCGTTTCTGGCACTTTCCCCGATGGAGGTGTGCATGGGGTGTGTTTGGAACATTCTGTCACCAGCAGAGTCCAAAATTCAGCTGTTCCCCATCTCAGCCCAGAAAGCAGGTAGAACCGGTTTTGTGGTGCCTTTCAGCTGCCTACCGGGGTAGTGTAAAAACTACCAACAGAACTCGTTTCTGGCACCTTCCCCGGTGGAGTTGTGCATGGGGTGTGTTTGGAACATTTTGTCACCAGCCGAGTCCAAAATTCAGCCGTTCCCCATCTCAGCCCAGAAAGCAGGTAGAACAAGTTTTGTGGTGCCTTTCAGCTGCCAACCGGGGTAGTGTAAAAACTACCAACAGAACTCGTTTCTGGCACTTTCCCCGGTGGAGGTGTGCATGGGGTGTGTTTGGAACATTTTGTCACCAGCCGAGTCCAAAACTCAGCCGTTCCCCATCTCAGCCCAGAAAGCAGGTAGAACAAGTTTTGTGGTGCCTTTCTCTTGCCTACCGGGGTAGTGTAAAAACTACCAACAGAACTCGTTTCTGGCACCTTCCCCGGTGGAGTTGTGCATGGGGTGTGTTTGGAACATTTTGTCAGCAGTCGAGTCCAAAATTCAGCTTTTCCCCATCTCAGCCCAGAAAGCAGGTAGAAGAACTTTTGTGGTGCCTTTTTCTTGCCTACCGGGGTACTGTAAAAACTACAAACAGAACTCATTTCTGGCACCTTCCCCGGTGGAGTTGTGCATGGGGTGTGTTTGGAACATTTTGTCACCAGCCGAGTCCAAAACTCAGCTGTTCCCCGTCTCAGCCCAGAAAGCAGGTAGAACAAGTTTTGTGGTGCCTTTCAGCTGCCTACCGGGGTAGTGTAAGAACTACCAACAGAACTCGTTTCTGGCACCTTCCCCGGAGGAGTTGTGCATGGGGTGTGTTTGGAACATTCTGTCACCAGCAGAGTCCAAAATTCAGCTGTTCCCCATCTCTAGCCCAGGAAGCAGATAGAACCGGTTTTGTGGTGCCTTTCAGCTGCCAACCGGGGTAGTGTAAAAACTACCAACAGAACTCGTTTCTGGCACCTTCCCCGGTGGAGTTGTGCATGGGGTGTGTTTGGAACATTTTGTCACCAGCCGAGTCCAAAATTCAGCCGTTCCCCACCTCAGCCCAGAAAGCAGGTAGAAAAACTTTTGTGGTGCCTTTCAGCTGCCTACCGGGGTAGTGTATAAGCTACCAACAGAACTTGTTTCTGGCACCTTCCCCGGTGGAGTTGTGCATGGGGTGTGTTTGGAACATTTTGTCACCAGCCGAGTCCAAAATTCAGCTGTTCCCCATCTCTAGCCCAGGAAGCAGGTAGAACAAGTTTTGTGGTGCCTTTCAGCTGCCTACCGGGGTAGTGTAAAAACTACCAACAGAACTCGTTTTTGGCACCTTCCCCGGTGGAGTTGTGCATGGGGTGTGTTTGGAACATTTTGTCACCAGCCATGTCCAAAATTCAGCCGTTCCCCATCTCAGCCCAGAAAGCAGGTAGAACAAGTTTTGTGGTGCCTTTCAGCTGCCAACCGGGGTAGTGTAAAAACTACCAACAGAACTCGTTTCTGGCACCTTCCCCGGTGGAGTTGTGCATGGGGTGTGTTTGGAACATTTCGTCACCAGCCGAGTCCAAAATTCAGCCGTTCCCCATCTCAGCCCAGAAAGCAGGTATGAACAAGTTTTGTGGTGCCTTTCTCTTGCCTACCGGGGTAGTGTAAAAACTACCAACAGAACTCGTTTCTGGCACCTTCCTCGGTGGAGTTGTGCATGGGGTGTGTTTGGAACATTCTGTCACCAGCCGAGTCCAAAATTCAGCTGTTCCCCATCTCTAGCCCAGGAAGCAGGTAGAACCGGTTTTGTGGTGCCTTTCTCTTGCCTACCGGGGTAGTGTAAAAACTACCAACAGAACTCGTTTCTGGCACTTTCCCCGATGGAGGTGTGCATGGGGTGTGTTTGGAACATTCTGTCACCAGCAGAGTCCAAAATTCAGCTGTTCCCCATCTCAGCCCAGAAAGCAGGTAGAACCGGTTTTGTGGTGCCTTTCAGCTGCCTACCGGGGTAGTGTAAAAACTACCAACAGAACTCGTTTCTGGCACCTTCCCCGGTGGAGTTGTGCATGGGGTGTGTTTGGAACATTTTGTCACCAGCCGAGTCCAAAATTCAGCCGTTCCCCATCTCAGCCCAGAAAGCAGGTAGAACAAGTTTTGTGGTGCCTTTCAGCTGCCAACCGGGGTAGTGTAAAAACTACCAACAGAACTCGTTTCTGGCACTTTCCCCGGTGGAGGTGTGCATGGGGTGTGTTTGGAACATTTTGTCACCAGCCGAGTCCAAAACTCAGCCGTTCCCCATCTCAGCCCAGAAAGCAGGTAGAACAAGTTTTGTGGTGCCTTTCTCTTGCCTACCGGGGTAGTGTAAAAACTACCAACAGAACTCGTTTCTGGCACCTTCCCCGGTGGAGTTGTGCATGGGGTGTGTTTGGAACATTTTGTCAGCAGTCGAGTCCAAAATTCAGCTTTTCCCCATCTCAGCCCAGAAAGCAGGTAGAAGAACTTTTGTGGTGCCTTTTTCTTGCCTACCGGGGTACTGTAAAAACTACAAACAGAACTCATTTCTGGCACCTTCCCCGGTGGAGTTGTGCATGGGGTGTGTTTGGAACATTTTGTCACCAGCCGAGTCCAAAACTCAGCTGTTCCCCGTCTCAGCCCAGAAAGCAGGTAGAACAAGTTTTGTGGTGCCTTTCAGCTGCCTACCGGGGTAGTGTAAGAACTACCAACAGAACTCGTTTCTGGCACCTTCCCCGGAGGAGTTGTGCATGGGGTGTGTTTGGAACATTTTGTCACCAGCCGAGTCCAAAACTCAGCGATTCCCCATCTCAGCCCAGAAAGCAGGTAGAACAAGTTTTGTGGTGCCTTTCAGCTGCCTACCGGGGTAGTGTAAAAACTACCAACAGAACTCATTTCTGGCACCTTCCCCGGTGGAGTTGTGCATGGGGTGTTTTTGGAACATTTTGTCACCAGCCGAGTCCAAAACTCAGCTGTTCCCCATCTCAGCCCAGAAAGCAGGTAGAACAAGTTTTGTGGTGCCTTTCAGCTGCCTACCGGGGTAGTGTAAAAACTACCAACAGAACTCGTTTCTGGCACCTTCCCCGGTGGAGGTGTGCATGGGGTGTGTTTGGAACATTTTGTCACCAGCCGAGTCCAAAATTCAGCCGTTCCCCATCTCAGCCCAGAAAGCAGGTAGAACAAGTTTTGTGGTGCCTTTCTCTTGCCTACCGGGGTAGTGTAAAAACTACCAACAGAACTCGTTTCTGGCACCTTCCCCGGTGGAGTTGTTCATGGGATGTGTTTGAAACATTTTGTCACCAGCCGAGTCCAAAATTCAGCTGTTCCCCATCTCAGCCCAGAAAGCAGTTAGAAAAACTTTTGTGGTGCCTTTCTCTTGCCTACCGGGGTAGTGTAAAAACTACCAAAAGAACTCATTTCTGGCACCTTCCCCGGTGGAGGTGTGCATGGGGTGTGTTTGGAACATTTTGTCACCAGCCGAGTCCAAAATTCAGCCGTTCCCCATCTCAGCCCAGAAAGCAGGTAGAACAAGTTTTGTGGTGCCTTTCAGCTGCCTACCGGGGTAGTGTAGAAACTACCAACAGAACTCGTTTCTGGCACCTTCCCCGGTGGAGTTGTGCATGGGGTGTGTTTTGAACATTCTGTCACCAGCAGAGTCCAAAATTCAGCTGTTCCCTATCTCTAGCCCAGGAAGCAACTAGAACCGCTTTAGTGGTGCCTTTCAGCTGCCTACCGGGGTACTGTAAAAACTACCAACAGAACTCGATTTTGGCACCTTCCCCGGTGGAGTTGTGCATGGGGTGTGTTTGGAACATTCTGTCACCAGCATAGTCCAAAATTCAGCTGTTCCCCATCTCTAGCCCAGGAAGCAGATAGAACCGGTTTTGTGGTGCCTTTCAGCTGCCTACCGGGGTAGTGTATAAGCTACCAACAGAACTTGTTTCTGGCACCTTCCCCGGTGGAGTTGTTCATGGGGTGTGTTTGGAACATTTTGTCACCAGCCGAGTCCAAAATTCAGCTGTTCCCCATCTCTAGCCCAGGAAGCAGGTAGAACAAGTTTTGTGGTGCCTTTCAGCTGCCTACCGGGGTAGTGTAAAAACTACCAACAGAACTCGTTTTTGGCACCTTCCCCGGTGGAGTTGTGCATGGGGTGTGTTTGGAACATTTTGTCACCAGCCATGTCCAAAATTCAGCCGTTCCCCATATCAGCCCAGAAAGCAGGTAGAACAAGTTTTGTGGTGCCTTTCAGCTGCCAACCGGGGTAGTGTAAAAACTACCAACAGAACTCGTTTCTGGCACCTTCCCCGGTGGAGTTGTGCATGGGGTGTGTTTGGAACATTTTGTCACCAGCCGAGTCCAAAATTCAGCGATTCCCCATCTCAGCCCAGAAAGCAGGTAGAACAAGTTTTGTGGTGCCTTTCTCTTGCCTACCGGGGTAGTGTAAAAACTACCAACAGAACTCGTTTCTGGCACCTTCCCCGGTGGAGTTGTGCATGGGGTGTGTTTGGAACATTTTGTCACCAGCCGAGTCCAAAACTCATTGATTCCCCACCTCAGCCCAGAAAGCAGGTAGAACAAGTTTTGTGGTGCCTTTCTCTTGCCTACCGGGGTACTGTAAAAACTACAAACAGAACTCATTTCTGGCACCTTCCCCGGTGGAGGTGTGCATGGGGTGTGTTTGGAACATTTTGTCACCAGCCGAGTCCAAAATTCAGCTGTTCCCTATCTCTAGCCCAGGAAGCAACTAGAACCGCTTTAGTGGTGCCTTTCAGCTGCCTACCGGGGTACTGTAAAAACTACCAACAGAACTCGATTTTGGCACCTTCCCCGGTGGAGTTGTGCATGGGGTGTGTTTGGAACATTCTGTCACCAGCAGAGTCCAAAATTCAGCTGTTCCCCATCTCTAGCCCAGGAAGCAGATAGAACCGGTTTTGTGGTGCCTTTCAGCTGCCAACCGGGGTAGTGTAAAAACTACCAACAGAACTCGTTTCTGGCACCTTCCCCGGTGGAGTTGTGCATGGGGTGTGTTTGGAACATTTTGTCCCCAGCCGAGTCCAAAATTCAGCCGTTCCCCATCTCAGCCCAGAAAGCAGGTAGAAAAACTTTTGTGGTGCCTTTCAGCTGCCTACCGGGGTAGTGTATAAGCTACCAACAGAACTTGTTTCTGGCACCTTCCCCGGTGGAGTTGTGCATGGGGTGTGTTTGGAACATTTTGTCACCAGCCGAGTCCAAAATTCAGCTGTTCCCCATCTCTAGCCCAGGAAGCAGGTAGAACAAGTTTTGTGGTGCCTTTCAGCTGCCTACCGGGGTAGTGTAAAAACTACCAACAGAACTCGTTTTTGGCACCTTCCCCGGTGGAGTTGTGCATGGGGTGTGTTTGGAACATTTTGTCACCAGCCATGTCCAAAATTCAGCCGTTCCCCATCTCAGCCCAGAAAGCAGGTAGAACAAGTTTTGTGGTGCCTTTCAGCTGCCAACCGGGGTAGTGTAAAAACTACCAACAGAACTCGTTTCTGGCACCTTCCCCGGTGGAGTTGTGCATGGGGTGTGTTTGGAACATTTCGTCACCAGCCGAGTCCAAAATTCAGCCGTTCCCCATCTCAGCCCAGAAAGCAGGTATGAACAAGTTTTGTGGTGCCTTTCTCTTGCCTACCGGGGTAGTGTAAAAACTACCAACAGAACTCGTTTCTGGCACCTTCCTCGGTGGAGTTGTGCATGGGGTGTGTTTGGAACATTCTGTCACCAGCCGAGTCCAAAATTCAGCTGTTCCCCATCTCTAGCCCAGGAAGCAGGTAGAACCGGTTTTGTGGTGCCTTTCTCTTGCCTACCGGGGTAGTGTAAAAACTACCAACAGAACTCGTTTCTGGCCCTTTCCCCGGTGGAGGTGTGCATGGGGTGTGTTTGGAACATTCTGTCACCAGCAGAGTCCAAAATTCAGCTGTTCCCCATCTCAGCCCAGAAAGCAGGTAGAACCGGTTTTGTGGTGCCTTTCAGCTGCCTACCGGGGTAGTGTAAAAACTACCAACAGAACTCGTTTCTGGCACCTTCCCCGGTGGAGTTGTGCATGGGGTGTGTTTGGAACATTTTGTCACCAGCCGAGTCCAAAATTCAGCCGTTCCCCATCTCAGCCCAGAAAGCAGGTAGAACAAGTTTTGTGGTGCCTTTCAGCTGCCAACCGGGGTAGTGTAAAAACTACCAACAGAACTCGTTTCTGGCACTTTCCCCGGTGGAGGTGTGCATGGGGTGTGTTTGGAACATTTTGTCACCAGCCGAGTCCAAAACTCAGCCGTTCCCCATCTCAGCCCAGAAAGCAGGTAGAACAAGTTTTGTGGTGCCTTTCTCTTGCCTACCGGGGTAGTGTAAAAACTACCAACAGAACTCGTTTCTGGCACCTTCCCCGGTGGAGTTGTGCATGGGGTGTGTTTGGAACATTTTGTCAGCAGTCGAGTCCAAAATTCAGCTTTTCCCCATCTCAGCCCAGAAAGCAGGTAGAAGAACTTTTGTGGTGCCTTTTTCTTGCCTACCGGGGTACTGTAAAAACTACAAACAGAACTCATTTCTGGCACCTTCCCCGGTGGAGTTGTGCATGGGGTGTGTTTGGAACATTTTGTCACCAGCCGAGTCCAAAACTCAGCTGTTCCCCGTCTCAGCCCAGAAAGCAGGTAGAACAAGTTTTGTGGTGCCTTTCAGCTGCCTACCGGGGTAGTGTAAGAACTACCAACAGAACTCGTTTCTGGCACCTTCCCCGGAGGAGTTGTGCATGGGGTGTGTTTGGAACATTTTGTCAACAGCCGAGTCCAAAACTCAGCGATTCCCCATCTCAGCCCAGAAAGCAGGTAGAACAAGTTTTGTGGTGCCTTTCAGCTGCCTACCGGGGTACTGTAAAAACTACCAACAGAACTCATTTCTGGCACCTTCCCCGGTGGAGTTGTGCATGGGGTGTTTTTGGAACATTTTGTCACCAGCCGAGTCCAAAACTCAGCTGTTCCCCATCTCAGCCCAGAAAGCAGGTAGAACAAGTTTTGTGGTGCCTTTCAGCTGCCTACCGGGGTAGTGTAAAAACTACCAACAGAACTCGTTTCTGGCACCTTCCCCGGTGGAGGTGTGCATGGGGTGTGTTTGGAACATTTTGTCACCAGCCGAGTCCAAAATTCAGCCGTTCCCCATCTCAGCCCAGAAAGCAGGTAGAACAAGTTTTGTGGTGCCTTTCTCTTGCCTACCGGGGTAGTGTAAAAACTACCAACAGAACTCGTTTCTGGCACCTTCCCCGGTGGAGTTGTTCATGGGATGTGTTTGAAACATTTTGTCACCAGCCGAGTCCAAAATTCAGCTGTTCCCCATCTCAGCCCAGAAAGCAGTTAGAAAAACTTTTGTGGTGCCTTTCTCTTGCCTACCGGGGTAGTGTAAAAACTACCAAAAGAACTCATTTCTGGCACCTTCCCCGGTGGAGGTGTGCATGGGGTGTGTTTGGAACATTTTGTCACCAGCCGAGTCCAAAATTCAGCCGTTCCCCATCTCAGCCCAGAAAGCAGGTAGAACAAGTTTTGTGGTGCCTTTCAGCTGCCTACCGGGGTAGTGTAGAAACTACCAACAGAACTCGTTTCTGGCACCTTCCCCGGTGGAGTTGTGCATGGGGTGTGTTTTGAACATTCTGTCACCAGCAGAGTCCAAAATTCAGCTGTTCCCTATCTCTAGCCCAGGAAGCAACTAGAACCGCTTTAGTGGTGCCTTTCAGCTGCCTACCGGGGTACTGTAAAAACTACCAACAGAACTCGATTTTGGCACCTTCCCCGGTGGAGTTGTGCATGGGGTGTGTTTGGAACATTCTGTCACCAGCATAGTCCAAAATTCAGCTGTTCCCCATCTCTAGCCCAGGAAGCAGATAGAACCGGTTTTGTGGTGCCTTTCAGCTGCCTACCGGGGTAGTGTATAAGCTACCAACAGAACTTGTTTCTGGCACCTTCCCCGGTGGAGTTGTTCATGGGGTGTGTTTGGAACATTTTGTCACCAGCCGAGTCCAAAATTCAGCTGTTCCCCATCTCTAGCCCAGGAAGCAGGTAGAACAAGTTTTGTGGTGCCTTTCAGCTGCCTACCGGGGTAGTGTAAAAACTACCAACAGAACTCGTTTTTGGCACCTTCCCCGGTGGAGTTGTGCATGGGGTGTGTTTGGAACATTTTGTCACCAGCCATGTCCAAAATTCAGCCGTTCCCCATATCAGCCCAGAAAGCAGGTAGAACAAGTTTTGTGGTGCCTTTCAGCTGCCAACCGGGGTAGTGTAAAAACTACCAACAGAACTCGTTTCTGGCACCTTCCCCGGTGGAGTTGTGCATGGGGTGTGTTTGGAACATTTTGTCACCAGCCGAGTCCAAAATTCAGCGATTCCCCATCTCAGCCCAGAAAGCAGGTAGAACAAGTTTTGTGGTGCCTTTCTCTTGCCTACCGGGGTAGTGTAAAAACTACCAACAGAACTCGTTTCTGGCACCTTCCCCGGTGGAGTTGTGCATGGGGTGTGTTTGGAACATTTTGTCACCAGCCGAGTCCAAAACTCATTGATTCCCCATCTCAGCCCAGAAAGCAGGTAGAACAAGTTTTGTGGTGCCTTTCTCTTGCCTACCGGGGTACTGTAAAAACTACAAACAGAACTCATTTCTGGCACCTTCCCCGGTGGAGGTGTGCATGGGGTGTGTTTGGAACATTTTGTCACCAGCCGAGTCCAAAATTCAGCTGTTCCCCATCTCAGCCCAGAAAGCAGGTAGAACAAGTTTTGTGGTGCCTTTCAGCTGCCTACCGGGGTAGTGTAGAAACTACCAACAGAACTCGTTTCTGGCACCTTCCCCGGTGGAGTTGTGCATGGGGTGTGTTTGGAACATTTTGTCAACAGCCGAGTCCAAAACTCAGCGATTCCCCATCTCAGCCCAGAAAGCAGGTAGAACAAGTTTTGTCGTGCCTTTCAGCTGCCTACCGGGGTAGTGTAGAAACTACCAACAGAACTCGTTTCTGGCACCTTCCCCGGTGGAGTTGTGCATGGGGTGTGTTTGGAACATTCTGTCACCAGCAGAGTCCAAAATTCAGCTGTTCCCTATCTCTAGCCCAGGAAGCAACTAGAACCGCTTTAGTGGTGCCTTTCAGCTGCCTACCGGGGTACTGTAAAAACTACCAACAGAACTCGATTCTGGCACCTTCCCCGGTGGAGGTGTGCATGGGGTGTGTTTGGAACAGTTTGTCACCAGCCGAGTCCAAAATTCAGCTGTTCCCCATCTCAGCCCAGAAAGCAGGTAGAACAAGTTTTGTGGTGCCTTTCTCTTGCCTACCGGGGTAGTGTAAAAAACTACCAACAGAACTCGTTTCTGGCACCTTCCCCGGTGGAGTTGTGCATGGGGTGTGTTTGGAACATTTTGTCAGCAGCCGAGTCCAAAACTCAGCTGTTCCCCATCTCTAGCCCAGGAAGCAGATAGAACAAGTTTTGTGGTGCCTTTCAGCTGCCTACCGGGGTAGTGTAAAAACTACCAACAGAATTCGTTTTTGGCACCTTCCCCGGTGGAGTTGTGCATGGGGTGTGTTTGGAACATTTTGTCACCAGCCATGTCCAAAATTCAGCCGTTCCCCATATCAGCCCAGAAAGCAGGTAGAACAAGTTTTGTGGTGCCTTTCAGCTGCCAACCGGGGTAGTGTAAAAACTACCAACAGAACTCGTTTCTGGCACCTTCCCCGGTGGAGTTGTGCATGGGGTGTGTTTGGAACATTTTGTCACCAGCCGAGTCCAAAACTCAGCGATTCCCCATCTCAGCCCAGAAAGCAGGTAGAACAAGTTTTGTGGTGCCTTTCTCTTGCCTACCGGGGTAGTGTAAAAACTACCAACAGAACTCGTTTCTGGCACCCTCCTCGGTGGAGTTGTGCATGGGGTGTGTTTGGAACATTCTGTCACCAGCCGAGTCCAAAACTCAGCTGTTCCCCATCTCAGCCCAGAAAGCAGGTAGAAAAACTTTTGTGGTGCCTTTCTCTTGCCTACCGGGGTAGTGTAAAAACTACAAACAGAACTCGTTTCTGGCACCTTCCCCGGTGGAGCTGTGCATGGGGTGTGTTTGGAACATTTTGTCACCAGCCGAGTCCAAAATTCAGCCATTCCCCATCTCAGCCCAGAAAGCAGGTATGAACAAGTTTTGTGGTGCCTTTCTCTTGCCTACCGGGGTAGTGTAAAAACTACCAACAGAACTCATTTCTGGCACCTTCCCCGGTGGAGTTGTGCATGGGGTGTGTTTGGAACATTCTGTCACCAGCCGAGTCCAAAATTCAGCTGTTCCCCATCTCTAGCCCAGGAAGCAGATAGAACCGGTTTTGTGGTGCCTTTCAGCTGCCTACCGGGGTAGTGTAAAAACTACCAACAGAACTCGTTTCTGGCACCTTCCCCGGTGGAGTTGTGCATGGGGTGTGTTTGGAACATTTTGTCACCAGCCGAGTTTAAAATTCAGCTGTTCCCCATCTCAGCCCAGAAAGCAGGTAGAACAACTTTTGTGGTGCCTTTCTCTTGCCTACCGGGGTAATGTAAAAACTACCAACAGAACTCATTTCTGGCACCTTTGCCGGTGGAGTTGTGCATGGGGTGTGTTTGGAACATTCTGTCACCAGCCGAGTCCAAAATTCAGCGATTCCCCATCTCAGCCCAGAAAGCAGGTATGAACAAGTTTTGTGGTGCCTTTCAGCTGCCAACCGGGGTAGTGTAAAAACTACCAACAGAACTCGTTTTGGCACCTTCCCCGGTGGAGTTGTGCATGGGGTGTGTTTGGAACATTTTGTCACCAGCCGAGTCCAAAACTCAGCCCTTCCCCATCTCAGCCCAGAAAGCAGGTAGAAAAACTTTTGTGGTGCCTTTCTCTTGCCTACCGGGGTAGTGTAGAAACTACCAACAGAACTCATTCCGGGCACCTTCCTTGGTGGAGTTGTGCATGGGGTGTGTTTGGAACATTCTGTCACCAGCCGAGTCCAAAATTCAGCGATTCCCCATCTCAGCCCAGAAAGCAGGTATGAACAAGTTTTGTGGTGCCTTACTCTTGCCTACTGGGGTAGTGTAGAAACTACCAACAGAACTCGTTTCTGGCACCTTCCCCGATGGAGTTGTGCATGGGGTGTGTTTGGAACATTTTGTCAGCAGCCGAGTCCAAAATTCAGCTGTTCCCCATCTCTAGCCCAGGAAGCAGATAGAACCGGTTCTGTGGTGCCTTTCAGCTGCCTACCGGGGTACTGTAAAAACTACCAACAGAACTCGTTTCTGGCACCTTCCCCGGAGGAGTTGTGCATGGGGTGTGTTTGGAACATTTTGTCACCAGCCGAGTTTAAAATTCAGCTGTTCCCCATCTCAGCCCAGAAAGCAGGTAGAAAAACTTTTGTGGTGCCTTTCTCTTGCCTACCAGGGTAGTGTAAAAACTACCAACAGAACTCATTTCTGGCACCTTCCCCGGTGGAGTTGTGCATGGGGTGTGTTTGGAACATTTTGTCACCAGCCGAGTCCAAAATTCAGCCGTTCCCCATCTCAGCCCAGAAAGCAGGTATGAACAAGTTTTGTGGTGCCTTTCTCTTGCCTACCGGGGTAGTGTAAAAACTACCAACAGAACTCGTTTCTGGCACCTTCCCCGGTGGAGTTGTGCATGGGGTGTTTTTGGAACATTTTGTCACCAGCCGAGTCCAAAATTCAGCTGTTCCCCATCTCTAGCCCAGGAAGCAGATAGAACCGGTTTTGTGGTGCCTTTCTCTTGCCTACCAGGGTAGTGTAGGAACTACCAAAAGAACTCGTTTCTGGCACCTTCCCCGGTGGAGTTGTGCATGGGGTGTGTTTGGAACATTCTGTCACCAGCCGAGTCCAAAATTCAGCTGTTCCCCATCTCTAGCCCAGGAAGCAGGTAGAACCGGTTTTGTGGTGCCTTTCAGCTGCCTACCGGGGTAGTGTAAAAACTACCAACAGAACTTGTTTCTGGCACCTTCCCCGGTGGAGTTGTGCATGGGGTGTGTTTGGAACATTCTGTCACCAGCCGAGTCCAAAATTCAGCTGTTCCCCATCTCAGCCCAGGAAGCAGATAGAACCGGTTTTGTGGTGCCTTTCAGCTGCCTACCGGGGTAGTGTAAAAACTACCAACAGAACTCGTTTCTGGCACCTTCCCCGGTGGAGCTGTGCATGGGGTGTGTTTGGAACATTTTGTCACCAGCCGAGTCCAAAATTCAGCTGTTCCCCATCTCAGCCCAGAAAGCAGGTAGAAAAACTTTTGTGGTGCCTTTCTCTTGCCTACCGGGGTAGTGTAAAAACTACCAAAAGAACTCATTTCTGGCACCTTCCCCGGTGGAGTTGTGCATGGGGTGTGTTTGGAACATTTTGTTACCAGCCGAGTCCAAAATTCAGCCGTTCCCCATCTCAGCCCAGAAAGCAGGTAGAACAAGTTTTGTGGTGCCTTTCAGCTGCCAACCGGGGTAGTGTAAAAACTACCAACAGAACTCGTTTCTGGCACCTTCCCCGGTGGAGTTGTGCATGGGGTGTGTTTGGAACATTTTGTCAGCAGCCGAGTCCAAAACTCAGCTGTTCCCCATCTCAGCCCAGAAAGCAGGTAGAAAAACTTTTGTGGTGCCTTTCTCTTGCCTACCGGGGTAGTGTAAAAACTACCAACAGAACTCGTTTCTGGCACCTTCCCCGGTGGAGGTGTGCATGGGGTGTGTTTGGAACATTTTGTCACCAGCCGGGTCCAAAACTCAGCGATTCCCCATCTCAGCCCAGAAAGCAGGTAGAACAAGTTTTGTGGTGCCTTTCAGCTGCCTACCGGGGTACTGTAAAAACTACCAACAGAACTCGATTTTGGCACCTTCCCCGGTGGAGTTGTGCATGGGGTGTGTTTGGAACATTCTGTCACCAGCAGAGTCCAAAATTCAGCTGTTCCCCATCTCTAGCCCAGGAAGCAGGTAGAACCGGTTTTGTGGTGCCTTTCAGCTGCCTACCGGGGTAGTGTAAAAACTACCAACAGAACTTGTTCCTGGCACCTTCCCCGGTGGAGTTGTGCATGGGGTGTGTTTGGAACATTCTGTCACCAGCCATGTCCAAAATTCAGCCGTTCCCCATCTCAGCCCAGGAAGCAGATAGAACCGGTTTTGTGGTGCCTTTCAGCTGCCTACCGGGGTAGTGTAAAAACTACCAACAGAACTCGTTTCTGGCACCTTCCCCGGTGGAGTTGTGCATGGGGTGTGTTTGGAACATTTTGTCCCCAGCCGAGTCCAAAATTCAGCTGTTCCCCATCTCAGCCCAGAAAGCAGGTAGAAAAACTTTTGTGGTGCCTTTCTCTTGCCTACCGGGGTAGTGTAAAAACTACCAACAGAACTCGTTTCTGGCACCTTCCCCGGTGGAGCTGTGCATGGGGTGTGTTTGGAACATTTTGTCACCAGCCGAGTCCAAAACTCAGCTGTTCCCCATCTCAGCCCAGAAAGCAGGTAGAACAAGTTTTGTGGTGCCTTTCTCTTGCCTACCGGGGTACTGTAAAAACTACCAACAGAACTCGTTTCTGGCACCTTCCCCGTGGAGTTGTGCATGGGGTGTGTTTGGAACATTTTGTCACCAGCCGAGTCCAAAACTCCTTGATTCCCCATCTCAGCCCAGAAAGCAGGTAGAACAAGTTTTGTGGTGCCTTTCAGCTGCCAACCGGGTAGTTTAAATCTACCAACAGAACTCGTTACTGGCACCTTCCCCGGAGGAGTTGTGCATGGGGTGTGTTTGGAACATTTTGTCAGCAGCCGAGTCCAAAACTCATTGATTCCCCATCTCAGCCCAGAAAGCAGGTAGAACAAGTTTTGTGGTGCCTTTCTCTTGCCTACCGGGGTACTGTAAAAACTACAAACAGAACTCATTTCTGGCACCTTCCCCGGTGGAGTTGTGTATGGGGTGTGTTTGGAACATTTTGTCACCAGCCGAGTCCAAAATTCAGCCGTTCCCCGTCTCAGCCCAGAAAGCAGGTAGAACAAGTTTTGTGGTGCCTTTCAGCTGCCTACCGGGGTACTGTAAAAACTACCAACAGAACTCGTTTCTGGCACCTTCCCCGGTGGAGTTGTGCATGGGGTGTGTTTGGAACATTCTGTCACCAGCCGAGTCCAAAATTCAGCTGTTCCCCATCTCTAGCCCAGGAAGCACATAGAACCGGTTTTGTGGTGCCTTACAGCTGCCTACCGGGGTACTGTAAAAACTACCAACAGAACTCGTTTCTGGCACCTTCCCCGGTGGAGTTGTGCATGGGGTGTGTTTGGAACATTCTGTCACCAGCCGAGTCCAAAATTCAGCTGTTCCCCATCTCTAGCCCAGGAAGCAGATAGAACCGGTTTTGTGGTGCCTTTCAGCTGCCTACCGGGGTAGTGTAAAAACTACCAACAGAACTCATTTCTGGCACCTTCCCCGGTGGAGTTGTGCATGGGGTGTGTTTGGAACATTCTGTCACCAGCAGAGTCCAAATTCAGCCGTTCCCCATCTCAGCCCAGAAAGCAGGTAGAAAAACTTTTGTGGTGCCTTTCTCTACCGGGGGTAGTGTAAAAACTACCAACAGAACTCGTTTCTGGCACCTTCCCCGGGTGGAGGTGTGCATGGGGTGTGTTTGGAACATTCTGTCACCAGCCGAGTCCAAAACTCATTGATTCCCCATCTCAGCCCAGAAAGCAGGTAGAACAAGTTTTGTGGTGCCTTTCTCTTGCCTACCGGGGTACTGTAAAATCTACCAACAGAACTCGTTACTGGCACCTTCCCCGGAGGAGTTGTGCATGGGGTGTGTTTGGAACATTTTGTCACCAGCCGAGTCCAAAACTCAGCGATTCCCCATCTCAGCCCAGAAAGCAGGTAGAACAAGTTTTGTGGTGCCTTTCTCTTGCCTACCGGGGTACTGTAAAAACTACCAACAGAACTCATTTCTGGCACCTTCCCCGGTGAGTTGTGCATGGGGTGTGTTTGGAACATTTTGTCACCAGCCGAGTCCAAAACTCATTGATTCCCCATCTCAGCCCAGAAAGCAGGTAGAACAAGTTTTGTGGTGCCTTTCTCTTGCCTACCGGGGGTACTGTAAAAACTACAAAAAGAACTCATTTCTGGCACCTTCCCCGGAGGAGTTGTGCATGGGGTGTGTTTGGAACATTTTGTCACCAGCCGAGTCCAAAACTCAGCGATTCCCCATCTCAGCCCAGAAAGCAGGTAGAACAAGTTTTGTGGTGCCTTTCAGCTGCCTACCGGGGTAGTGTAGAAACTACCAACAGAACTCCTTTCTGGCACCTTCCCCGGAGGAGTTGTGCATGGGGTGTGTTTGGAACATTCTGTCACCAGCCGAGTCCAAAATTCAGCTGTTCCCCATCTCTAGCCCAGGAAGCAGATAGAACCGGTTTTGTGGTGCCTTTCAGCTGCCTACCGGGGTAGTGTAAAAACTACCAACAGAACTTGTTTCTGGCACCTTACCCGGTGGAGTTGTGCATGGGGTGTGTTTGGAACATTTTGTCACCAGCCGAGTCCAAAATTCAGCTGTTCCCCATCTCAGACCAGAAAGCAGGTAGAAAAACTTTTGTGGTGCCTTTCTCTTGCCTACCGGGGTACTGTAAAAACTACCAACAGAACTCATTTCTGGCACCTTTGCCGGTGGAGTTGTGCATGGGGTGTGTTTGGAACATTTTGTCACCAGCCGAGTCCAAAATTCAGCCGTTCCCCATCTCAGCCCAGAAAGCAGGTATGAACAAGTTTTGTGGTGCCTTTCAGCTGCCTACCGGGGTAGTGTAAAAACTACCAACAGAACTTGTTTCTGGCACCTTCCCCGGTGGAGGTGTGCATGGGGTGTGTTTGGAACATTTTGTCACCAGCCGAGTCCAAAACTCAGCCGTTCCCCATCTCAGCCCAGAAAGCAGGTTATGAACAAGTTTTGTGGTGCCTTTTCTCTTGCCTACCGGGGTAGTGTAAAAACTACCAACAGAACTCGTTTCTGGCACCTTCCCCGGTGGAGTTGTGCATGGGGTGTGTTTGGAACATTCTGTCAGCAGCCGAGTCCAAAATTCAGCTGTTCCCCATCTCTAGCCCAGGAAGCAGATAGAACCGGTTTTGTGGTGCCTTTCAGCTGCCTACCGGGGTAGTGTAGAAACTACCAACAGAACTCCTTTCTGGCACCTTCCCCGGTGGAGTTGTGCATGGGGGTGTGTTTGGAACATTCTGTCACCAGCCGAGTCCAAAATTCAGCTGTTCCCCATCTCTAGCCCAGGAAGCAGATAGAACCGGTTTTGTGGTGCCTTTCAGCTGCCTACCGGGGTAGTGTAAAAACTACCAACAGAACTTGTTTCTGGCACCTTACCCGGTGGAGTTGTGCATGGGGTGTGTTTGGAACATTTTGTCACCAGCCGAGTCCAAAATTCAGCTGTTCCCCATCTCAGCCCAGAAAGCAGGTAGAAAAACTTTTGTGGTGCCTTTCTCTTGCCTACCGGGGTACTGTAAAAACTACCAACAGAACTCATTTCTGGCACCTTCCCCGGTGGAGTTGTGCATGGGGTGTGTTTGGAACATTTTGTCACCAGCCGAGTCCAAAACTCATTGATTCCCCATCTCAGCCCAGAAAGCAGGTAGAACAAGTTTTGTGGTGCCTTTCTCTTGCCTACCGGGGTACTGTAAAAACTACAAAAAGAACTCATTTCTGGCACCTTCCCCGGAGGAGTTGTGCATGGGGTGTGTTTGGAACATTTTGTCACCAGCCGAGTCCAAAACTCAGCGATTCCCCATCTCAGCCCAGAAAGCAGGTAGAACAAGTTTTGTGGTGCCTTTCAGCTGCCTACCGGGGTAGTGTAGAAACTACCAACAGAACTCCTTTCTGGCACCTTCCCCGGAGGAGTTGTGCATGGGGTGTGTTTGGAACATTCTGTCACCAGCCGAGTCCAAAATTCAGCTGTTCCCCATCTCTAGCCCAGGAAGCAGATAGAACCGGTTTTGTGGTGCCTTTCAGCTGCCTACCGGGGTAGTGTAAAAACTACCAACAGAACTTGTTTCTGGCACCTTACCCGGTGGAGTTGTGCATGGGGTGTGTTTGGAACATTTTGTCACCAGCCGAGTCCAAAATTCAGCTGTTCCCCATCTCAGACCAGAAAGCAGGTAGAAAAACTTTTGTGGTGCCTTTCTCTTGCCTACCGGGGTACTGTAAAAACTACCAACAGAACTCATTTCTGGCACCTTTGCCGGTGGAGTTGTGCATGGGGTGTGTTTGGAACATTTTGTCACCAGCCGAGTCCAAAATTCAGCCGTTCCCCATCTCAGCCCAGAAAGCAGGTATGAACAAGTTTTGTGGTGCCTTTCAGCTGCCTACCGGGGTAGTGTAAAAACTACCAACAGAACTCGTTTCTGGCACCTTCCCCGGTGGAGGTGTGCATGGGGTGTGTTTGGAACATTTTGTCACCAGCCGAGTCCAAAACTCAGCCGTTCCCCATCTCAGCCCAGAAAGCAGGTATGAACAAGTTTTGTGGTGCCTTTCTCTTGCCTACCGGGGGTAGTGTAAAAACTACCAACAGAACTCGTTTCTGGCACCTTCCCCGGTGGAGTTGTGCATGGGGTGTGTTTGGAACATTCTGTCAGCAGCCGAGTCCAAAATTCAGCTGTTCCCCATCTCTAGCCCAGGAAGCAGATAGAACCGGTTTTGTGGTGCCTTTCAGCTGCCTACCGGGGTAGTGTAAAACCTACCAACAGAACTCCTTTCTCGCACCTTACCCGGTGGAGTTGTGCATGGGGTGTGTTTGGAACATTTTGTCACCAGCCGAGTTTAAAATTCAGCTGTTCCCCATCTCAGCCCAGAAAGCAGGTAGAAAAACTTTTGTGGTGCCTTTCTCTTGCCTACCGGGGTACTGTAAAAACTACCAACAGAACTCATTTCTGGCACCTTCCCCGGTGGAGTTGTGCATGGGGTGTGTTTTGAACATTCTGTCACCAGCCGAGTCCAAAATTCAGCTGTTCCCTATCTCTAGCCCAGGAAGCAACTAGAACCGCTTTAGTGGTGCCTTTCCGCTGCCTACCGGGGGTACTGTAAAAACTACCAACAGAACTCGATTTTGGCACCTTCCCCGGTGGAGTTGTGCATGGGGTGTGTTTGGAACATTCTGTCACCAGCAGAGTCCAAAATTCAGCTGTTCCCCATCTCTAGCCCAGGAAGCAGATAGAACCGGTTTTGTGGTGCCTTTCAGCTGCCTACCGGGGTAGTGTAAAAACTACCAACAGAACTCGTTTCTGGCACCTTCCCCGGTGGAGTTGTGCATGGGGTGTGTTTGGAACATTTTGTCACCAGCCGAGTCCAAAATTCAGCCGTTCCCCATCTCAGCCCAGAAAGCAGGTAGAACAAGTTTTGTGGTGCCTTTCAGCTGCCTACCGGGGTAGTGTATAAGCTACCAACAGAACTTGTTTCTGGCACCTTCCTCGGTGGAGTTGTGCATGGGGTGTGTTTGGAACATTTTGTCACCAGCCGAGTCCAAAACTCAGCCGTTCCCCATCTCTAGCCCAGGAAGCAGGTAGAACCAGTTTTGTGGTGCCTTTCAGCTGCCTACCGGGGTAGTGTAAAAACTACCAACAGAACTCGTTTCTGGCACCTTCCTCGGTGGAGTTGTGCATGGGGTGTGTTTGGAACATTCTGTCACCAGCAGAGTCCAAAATTCAGCCGTTCCCCATATCAGCCCAGAAAGCAGGTAGAACAAGTTTTGTGGTGCCTTTCAGCTGCCAACCGGGGTAGTGTAAAAACTACCAACAGAACTCGTTTCTGGCACCTTCCCCGGTGGAGTTGTGCATGGGGTGTGTTTGGAACATTTTGTCACCAGCCGAGTCCAAAACTCAGCGATTCCCCATCTCAGCCCAGAAAGCAGGTAGAACAAGTTTTGTGGTGCCTTTCTCTTGCCTACCGGGGTACTGTAAAAACTACAAACAGAACTCGTTTCTGGCACCTTCCCCGGTGGAGTTGTGCATGGGGTGTGTTTGGAACATTCTGTCACCAGCCGAGTCCAAAATTCAGCTGTTCCCCATCTCTAGCCCAGGAAGCAGATAGAACCGGTTTTGTGGTGCCTTTCAGCTGCCTACCGGGGTAGTGTAAAAACTACCAACAGAACTTGTTTCTGGCACCTTCCCCGGTGGAGTTGTGCATGGGGTGTGTTTGGAACATTTTGTCACCAGCCGAGTTTAAAATTCAGCTGTTCCCCATCTCAGCCCAGAAAGCAGGTAGAAAAACTTTTGTGGTGCCTTTCTCTTGCCTACCGGGGTACTGTAAAAACTACCAACAGAACTCATTTCTGGCACCTTCCCCGGTGGAGTTGTGCATGGGGTGTGTTTTGAACATTCTGTCACCAGCCGAGTCCAAAATTCAGCTGTTCCCTATCTCTAGCCCAGGAAGCAACTAGAACCGCTTTAGTGGTGCCTTTCAGCTGCCTACCGGGGTACTGTAAAAACTACCAACAGAACTCGATTTTGGCACCTTCCCCGGTGGAGTTGTGCATGGGGTGTGTTTGGAACATTCTGTCACCAGCAGAGTCCAAAATTCAGCTGTTCCCCATCTCTAGCCCAGGAAGCAGATAGAACCGGTTTTGTGGTGCCTTTCAGCTGCCTACCGGGGGTAGTGTAAAAACTACCAACAGAACTCGTTTCTGGCACCTTCCCCGGTGGAGTTGTGCATGGGGTGTGTTTGGAACATTTTGTCCCCAGCCGAGTCCAAAATTCAGCCGTTCCCCATCTCAGCCCAGAAAGCAGGTAGAACAAGTTTTGTGGTGCCTTTCAGCTGCCTACCGGGGTAGTGTATAAGCTACCAACAGAACTTGTTTCTGGCACCTTCCCCGGTGGAGTTGTGCATGGGGTGTGTTTGGAACATTTTGTCACCAGCCGAGTCCAAAACTCAGCCGTTCCCCA
Source organism: Falco cherrug (assembly GCF_023634085.1). Taxonomy (NCBI): domain Eukaryota; kingdom Metazoa; phylum Chordata; class Aves; order Falconiformes; family Falconidae; genus Falco; species Falco cherrug. The sequence goes on from NW_026599330.1 coordinate 239,883, forward strand.
TCTCTAGCCCAGGAAGCAGGTAGAACAAGTTTTGTGGTGCCTTTCAGCTGCCTACCGGGGTAGTGTAAAAACTACCAACAGAACTCGTTTTTGGCACCTTCCCCGGTGGAGTTGTGCATGGGGTGTGTTTGGAACATTCTGTCACCAGCCATGTCCAAAATTCAGCCGTTCCCCATATCAGCCCAGAAAGCAGGTAGAACAAGTTTTGTGGTGCCTTTCAGCTGCCAACCGGGGTAGTGTAAAAACTACCAACAGAACTCGTTTCTGGCACCTTCCCCGGTGGAGTTGTGCATGGGGTGTGTTTGGAACATTTTGTCACCAGCCGAGTCCAAAACTCAGCGATTCCCCATCTCAGCCCAGAAAGCAGGTAGAACAAGTTTTGTGGTGCCTTTCTCTTGCCTACCGGGGTAGTGTAAAAACTACCAACAGAACTCGTTTCTGGCACCTTCCCCGGTGGAGTTGTGCATGGGGTGTGTTTGGAACATTTTGTCAACAGCCGAGTCCAAAACTCAGCGATTCCCCATCTCAGCCCAGAAAGCAGGTAGAACAAGTTTTGTGGTGCCTTTCAGCTGCCTACCGGGGTACTGTAAAAACTACCAACAGAACTCGTTTCTGGCACCTTCCCCGGTGGAGTTGTGCATGGGGTGTTTTTGGAACATTTTGTCACCAGCCGAGTCCAAAACTCAGCTGTTCCCCATCTCAGCCCAGAAAGCAGGTAGAACAAGTTTTGTGGTGCCTTTCTCTTGCCTACCGGGGTACTGTAAAAACTACAAACAGAACTCCTTTCTGGCACCTTCCCCGGTGGAGGTGTGCATGGGGTGTGTTTGGAACATTTTGTCACCAGCCGAGTCCAAAATTCAGCCGTTCCCCATCTCAGCCCAGAAAGCAGGTAGAACAAGTTTTGTGGTGCCTTTCAGCTGCCTACCGGGGTAGTGTAGAAACTACCAACAGAACTCGTTTCTGGCACCTTCCCCGGTGGAGTTGTGCATGGGGTGTGTTTGGAACATTTTGTCAACAGCCGAGTCCAAAACTCAGCGATTCCCCATCTCAGCCCAGAAAGCAGGTAGAACAAGTTTTGTCGTGCCTTTCAGCTGCCTACCGGGGTAGTGTAGAAACTACCAACAGAACTCGTTTCTGGCACCTTCCCCGGTGGAGTTGTGCATGGGGTGTGTTTTGAACATTCTGTCACCAGCAGAGTCCAAAATTCAGCTGTTCCCTATCTCTAGCCCAGGAAGCAACTAGAACCGCTTTAGTGGTGCCTTTCAGCTGCCTACCGGGGTACTGTAAAAACTACCAACAGAACTCGATTCTGGCACCTTCCCCGGTGGAGGTGTGCATGGGGTGTGTTTGGAACAGTTTGTCACCAGCCGAGTCCAAAATTCAGCTGTTCCCCATCTCAGCCCAGAAAGCAGGTAGAACAAGTTTTGTGGTGCCTTTCTCTTGCCTACCGGGGTAGTGTAAAAACTACCAACAGAACTCGTTTCTGGCACCTTCCCCGGTGGAGTTGTGCATGGGGTGTGTTTGGAACATTTTGTCAGCAGCCGAGTCCAAAATTCAGCTGTTCCCCATCTCTAGCCCAGGAAGCAGGTAGAACAAGTTTTGTGGTGCCTTTCAGCTGCCTACCGGGGTAGTGTAAAAACTACCAACAGAACTCGTTTTTGGCACCTTCCTCGGTGGAGTTGTGCATGGGGTGTGTTTGGAACATTTTGTCACCAGCCATGTCCAAAATTCAGCCGTTCCCCATATCAGCCCAGAAAGCAGGTAGAACAAGTTTTGTGGTGCCTTTCAGCTGCCAACCGGGGTAGTGTAAAAACTACCAACAGAACTCGTTTCTGGCACCTTCCCCGGAGGAGTTGTGCATGGGGTGTGTTTGGAACATTTTGTCAACAGCCGAGTCCAAAACTCAGCCGTTCCCCATCTCAGCCCAGAAAGCAGGTAGAAAAACTTTTGTGGTGCCTTTCTCTTCTCTACCGGGGTACTGTAAAAACTACAAACAGAACTCGTTTCTGGCACCTTCCCCGGTGGAGGTGTGCATGGGGTGTGTTTGGAACATTCTGTCACCAGCCGAGTCCAAAACTCAGCTGTTCCCCATCTCAGCCCAGAAAGCAGGTATGAACAAGTTTTGTGGTGCCTTTCTCTTGCCTACCGGGGTAGTGTAAAAACTACCAACAGAACTCGTTTCTGGCACCTTCCCCGGTGGAGTTGTGCATGGGGTGTGTTTGGAACATTCTGTCACCAGCCGAGTCCAAAATTCAGCTGTTCCCCATCTCTAGCCCAGGAAGCAGATAGAACCGGTTTTGTGGTGCCTTTCAGCTGCCTACCGGGGTAGTGTAAAAACTACCAACAGAACTCCTTTCTCGCACCTTACCCGGTGGAGTTGTGCATGGGGTGTGTTTGGAACATTTTGTCACCAGCCGAGTCCAAAATTCAGCTGTTCCCCATCTCAGCCCAGAAAGCAGGTAGAAAAACTTTTGTGGTGCCTTTCAGCTGCCTACCGGGGTACTGTAAAAACTACCAACAGAACTCGATTTTGGCACCTTCCCTGGTGGAGTTGTGCATGGGGTGTGTTTGGAACATTCTGTCACCAGCAGAGTCCAAAATTCAGCTGTTCCCCATCTCTAGCCCAGGAAGCAGATAGAACCGGTTTTGTGGTGCCTTTCAGCTGCCTACCGGGGTAGTGTAAAAACTACCAACAGAACTCGTTTCTGGCACCTTCCCCGGTGGAGTTGTGCATGGGGTGTGTTTGGAACATTTTGTCCCCAGCCGAGTCCAAAATTCAGCCGTTCCCCATCTCAGCCCAGAAAGCAGGTAGAACAAGTTTTGTGGTGCCTTTCAGCTGCCTACCGGGGTAGTGTATAAGCTACCAACAGAACTTGTTTCTGGCACCTTCCCCGGTGGAGTTGTGCATGGGGTGTGTTTGGAACATTTTGTCACCAGCCGAGTCCAAAATTCAGCTGTTCCCCATCTCTAGCCCAGGAAGCAGGTAGAACAAGTTTTGTGGTGCCTTTCAGCTGCCTACCGGGGTAGTGTAAAAACTACCAACAGAACTCGTTTTTGGCACCTTCCCCGGTGGAGGTGTGCATGGGGTGTGTTTGGAACATTTTGTCACCAGCCGAGTCCAAAACTCAGCCGTTCCCCATATCAGCCCAGAAAGCAGGTAGAACAAGTTTTGTGGTGCCTTTCAGCTGCCTACCGGGGTAGTGTAAAAACTACCAACAGAACTCGTTTCTGGCACCTTCCCCGGTGGAGTTGTGCATGGGGTGTGTTTGGAACATTTTGTCACCAGCCGAGTCCAAAACTCAGCGATTCCCCATCTCAGCCCAGAAAGCAGGTAGAACAAGTTTTGTGGTGCCTTTCTCTTGCCTACCGAGGTAGTGTAAAAACTACCAACAGAACTCGTTTCTGGCACCTTCCCCGGTGGAGTTGTGCATGGGGTGTGTTTGGAACATTTTGTCACCAGCCGAGTCCAAAACTCAGCGATTCCCCATCTCAGCCCAGAAAGTAGGTAGAACAAGTTTTGTCGTGCCTTTCAGCTGCCTACCGGGGTACTGTAAAAACTACCAACAGAACTCGTTTCTGGCACCTTCCCCGGTGGAGTTGTGCATGGGGTGTTTTTGGAACATTTTGTCACCAGCCGAGTCCAAAACTCAGCTGTTCCCCATCTCAGCCCAGAAAGCAGGTAGAACAAGTTTTGTGGTGCCTTTCAGCTGCCTACCGGGGTAGTGTAAAAACTACCAACAGAACTCGTTTCTGGCACCTTCCCCGGTGGAGTTGTGCATGGGGTGTGTTTGGAACATTTTGTCACCAGCCGAGTCCAAAATTCAGCCGTTCCCCATCTCAGCCCAGAAAGCAGGTAGAACAAGTTTTGTGGTGCCTTTCAGCTGCCAACCGGGGTAGTTTAAATCTACCAACAGAACTCGTTTCTGGCACCTTCCCCGGTGGAGTTGTGCATGGGGTGTGTTTGGAACATTTTGTCACCAGCCGAGTCCAAAACTCATTGATTCCCCATCTCAGCCCAGAAAGCAGGTAGAACAAGTTTTGTGGTGCCTTTCAGCTGCCAACCGGGGGAGTGTAAAAACTACCAACAGAACTCATTTCTGGCACCTTCCCCGGTGGAGTTGTGCATGGGGTGTGTTTGGAACATTCTGTCACCAGCCGAGTCCAAAATTCAGCCGTTCCCCACCTCAGCCCAGAAAGCAGGTAGAACCGGTTTTGTGGTGCCTTTCAGCTGCCTACCGGGGTAGTGTAGAAACTACCAACAGAACTCGTTTCTGGCACCTTCCCCGGTGGAGTTGTGCATGGGGTGTGTTTGGAACATTTTGTCACCAGCCGAGTCCAAAACTCATTGATTCCCCATCTCAGCCCAGAAAGCAGGTAGAACAAGTTTTGTCGTGCCTTTCAGCTGCCTACCGGGGTAGTGTAGAAACTACCAACAGAACTCGTTTCTGGCACCTTCCCCGGTGGAGTTGTGCATGGGGTGTGTTTTGAACATTCTGTCACCAGCCGAGTCCAAAATTCAGCTGTTCCCTATCTCTAGCCCAGGAAGCAACTAGAACCGCTTTAGTGGTGCCTTTCAGCTGCCTACCGGGGTACTGTAAAAACTACCAACAGAACTCGATTCTGGCACCTTCCCCGGTGGAGGTGTGCATGGGGTGTGTTTGGAACAGTTTGTCAACAGCCGAGTCCAAAATTCAGCTGTTCCCCATCTCAGCCCAGAAAGCAGGTAGAACAAGTTTTGTGGTGCCTTTCAGCTGCCTACCGGGGTAGTGTAAAAACTACCAACAGAACTCGTTTCTGGCACCTTCCCCGGTGGAGTTGTGCATGGGGTGTGTTTGGAACATTTTGTCAGCAGCCGAGTCCAAAATTCAGCTGTTCCCCATCTCTAGCCCAGGAAGCAGGTAGAACAAGTTTTGTGGTGCCTTTCAGCTGCCTACCGGGGTAGTGTAAAAACTACCAACAGAACTCGTTTTTGGCACCTTCCCCGGTGGAGGTGTGCATGGGGTGTGTTTGGAACATTTTGTCACCAGCCATGTCCAAAATTCAGCTGTTCCCCATATCAGCCCAGAAAGCAGGTAGAACAAGTTTTGTGGTTCCTTTCAGCTGCCAACCGGGGTAGTGTAAAAACTACCAACAGAACTCGTTTCTGGCACCTTCCCCGGTGGAGTTGTGCATGGGGTGTGTTTGGAACATTTTGTCACCAGCCGAGTCCAAAACTCATTGATTCCCCATCTCAGCCCAGAAAGCAGGTAGAACAAGTTTTGTGGTGCCTTTCTCTTGCCTACCGGGGTAGTGTAAAAACTACCAACAGAACTCGTTTCTGGCACCTTCCCCGATGGAGTTGTGCATGGGGTGTGTTTGGAACATTCTGTCACCAGCCGAGTCCAAAATTCAGCTGTTCCCCATCTCTAGCCCAGGAAGCAGATAGAACCGGTTCTGTGGTGCCTTTCAGCTGCCTACCGGGGTAGTGTAAAAACTACCAACAGAACTCGTTTCTGGCACCTTCCCCGGAGGAGTTGTGCATGGGGTGTGTTTGGAACATTTTGTCACCAGCCGAGTTTAAAATTCAGCTGTTCCCCATCTCAGCCCAGAAAGCAGGTAGAAAAACTTTTGTGGTGCCTTTCTCTTGCCTACCAGGGTAGTGTAAAAACTACCAAAAGAACTCATTTCTGGCACCTTCCCCGGTGGAGTTGTGCATGGGGTGTGTTTGGAACATTTTGTCACCAGCCGAGTCCAAAACTCAGCCGTTCCCCATCTCAGCCCAGAAAGCAGGTATGAACAAGTTTTGTGGTGCCTTTCTCTTGCCTACCGGGGTAGTGTAAAAACTACCAACAGAACTCGTTTCTGGCACCTTCCCCGGAGGAGTTGTGCATGGGGTGTGTTTGGAACATTTTGTCACCAGCCGAGTCCAAAATTCAGCTGTTCCCCATCTCTAGCCCAGGAAGCAGATAGAACCGGTTTTGTGGTGCCTTTCTCTTGCCTACCAGGGTAGTGTAGAAACTACCAACAGAACTCGTTTCTGGCACCTTCCCCGGTGGAGTTGTGCATGGGGTGTGTTTGGAACATTCTGTCACCAGCCGAGTCCAAAATTCAGCTGTTCCCCATCTCTAGCCCAGGAAGCAGGTAGAACCGGTTTTGTGGTGCCTTTCAGCTGCCTACCGGGGTAGTGTAAAAACTACCAACAGAACTTGTTTCTGGCACCTTCCCCGGTGGAGTTGTGCATGGGGTGTGTTTGGAACATTCTGTCACCATCCGGGTCCAAAATTCAGCCGTTCCCCATCTCAGCCCAGGAAGCAGATAGAACCGGTTTTGTGGTGCCTTTCAGCTGCCTACCGGGGTAGTGTAAAAACTACCAACAGAACTCGTTTCTGGCACCTTCCCCGGTGGAGCTGTGCATGGGGTGTGTTTGGAACATTTTGTCACCAGCCGAGTCCAAAATTCAGCTGTTCCCCATCTCAGCCCAGAAAGCAGGTAGAACAAACTTTTGTGGTGCCTTTCTCTTGCCTACCGGGGTAGTGTAAAAACTACCAACAGAACTCATTTCTGGCACCTTCCCCGGTGGAGTTGTGCATGGGGTGTGTTTGGAACATTTTGTCACCAGCCAAGTCCAAAATCCAGCCGTTCCCCATCTCAGCCCAGAAAGCAGGTATGAACAAGTTTTGTGGTGCCTTTCAGCTGCCTACCGGGGTAGTGTAAAAACTACCAACAGAACTCGTTTCTGGCACCTTCCCCAGTGGAGTTGTGCATGGGGTGTGTTTGGAACATTTTGTCAGCAGCCGAGTCCAAAACTCAGCTGTTCCCCATCTCAGCCCAGAAAGCAGGTAGAAAAACTTTTGTGGTGCCTTTCTCTTGCCTACCGGGGTAGTGTAAAAACTACCAACAGAACTCGTTTCTGGCACCTTCCCCGGTGGAGGTGTGCATGGGGTGTGTTTGGAACATTTTGTCACCAGCCGGGTCCAAAACTCAGCGATTCCCCATCTCAGCCCAGAAAGCAGGTAGAACAAGTTTTGTGGTGCCTTTCAGCTGCCTACCAGGGTAGTTTAAACCTACCAACAGAACGCGTTTCTGGCACCTTCCCCGGAGGAGTTGTGCATGGGGTGTGTTTGGAACATTTTGTCACCAGCCGAGTCCAAAACTCATTGATTCCCCATCTCAGCCCAGAAAGCAGGTAGAATAAGTTTTGTGGTGCCTTTCAGCTGCCAACCGGGGGAGTGTAAAAACTACCAACAGAACTTGTTTCTGGCACCTTCCCCGGTGGAGTTGTGCATGGGGTGTTTTTGGAACATTTTGTCACCAGCCGAGTCCAAAACTCAGCTGTTCCCCATCTCAGCCCAGAAAGCAGGTAGAACAAGTTTTGTGGTGCCTTTCTCTTGCCTACTGGGGTAGTGTAAAAACTACCAACAGAACTCGTTTCTGGCACCTTCCCCGGTGGAGTTGTGCATGGGGTGTGTTTGGAACATTTTGTCACCAGCCGAGTCCAAAACTCAGCGATTCCCCATCTCAGCCCAGAAAGCAGGTAGAACAAGTTTTGTGGTGCCTTTCAGCTGCCTACCGGGGTAGTGTAGAAACTACCAACAGAACTCGTTTCTGGCACCTTCCCCGGTGGAGTTGTGCATGGGGTGTGTTTGGAACATTTTGTCACCAGCCGAGTCCAAAACTCAGCGATTCCCCATCTCAGCCCAGAAAGCAGGTAGAACAAGTTTTGTGGTGCCTTTCAGCTGCCTACCGGGGTACTGTAAAAACTACCAACAGAACTCGATTTTGGCACCTTCCCCGGTGGAGTTGTGCATGGGGTGTGTTTGGAACATTCTGTCAGCAGCCGAGTCCAAAATTCAGCTGTTCCCCATCTCTAGCCCAGGAAGCAGGTAGAACCGGTTTTGTGGTGCCTTTCAGCTGCCTACCGGGGTAGTGTAAAAACTACCAACAGAACTTGTTTCTGGCACCTTCCCCGGTGGAGTTGTGCATGGGGTGTGTTTGGAACATTCTGTCACCAGCAGAGTCCAAAATTCAGCCGTTCCCCATCTCAGCCCAGGAAGCAGATAGAACCGGTTTTGTGGTGCCTTTCAGCTGCCTACCGGGGTAGTGTAAAAACTACCAACAGAACTCGTTTCTGGCACCTTCCCCGGTGGAGTTGTGCATGGGGTGTGTTTGGAACATTTTGTCAACAGCCGAGTCCAAAATTCAGCTGTTCCCCATCTCAGCCCAGAAAGCAGGTAGAACAAGTTTTGTGGTACCTTTCTCTTGCCTACCGGGGTAGTGTAAAAACTACCAACAGAACTCGTTTCTGGCACCTTCCCCGGTGGAGCTGTGCATGGGGTGTGTTTGGAACATTTTGTCACCAGCCGAGTCCAAAACTCAGCTGTTCCCCATCTCAGCCCAGAAAGCAGGTAGAACAAGTTTTGTGGTGCCTTTCAGCTGCCTACCGGGGTAGTGTAAAAACTACCAACAGAACTCTTTTCTGGCACCTTCCCCGGTGGAGTTGTGCATGGGGTGTGTTTGGAACATTTTGTCACCAGCCGAGTCCAAAATTCAGCTGTTCCCCATCTCAGCCCAGAAAGCAGGTAGAACAAGTTTTGTGGTGCCTTTCAGCTGCCAACCGGGGTAGTTTAAATCTACCAACAGAACTCGTTACTGGCACCTTCCCCGGAGGAGTTGTGCATGGGGTGTGTTTGGAACATTTTGTCAGCAGCCGAGTCCAAATCTCATTGATTCCCCATCTCAGCCCAGAAAGCAGGTAGAACAAGTTTTGTGGTGCCTTTCTCTTGCCTACCGGGGTACTGTAAAAACTACAAACAGAACTCATTTCTGGCACCTTCCCCGGTGGAGTTGTGCATGGGGTGTGTTTGGAACATTTTGTCAGCAGCCGAGTCCAAAATTCAGCCGTTCCCCGTCTCAGCCCAGAAAGCAGGTAGAACAAGTTTTGTGGTGCCTTTCAGCTGCCTACCGGGGTAGTGTAGAAACTACCAACAGAACTCGTTTCTGGCACCTTCCCCGGTGGAGTTGTGCATGGGGTGTGTTTGGAACATTTTGTCAACAGCCGAGTCCAAAACTCAGCGATTCCCCATCTCAGCCCAGAAAGCAGGTAGAACAAGTTTTGTGGTGCCTTTCAGCTGCCTACCGGGGTAGTTTAAACCTACCAACAGAACGCGTTTCTGGCACCTTCCCCGGAGGAGTTGTGCATGGGGTGTGTTTGGAACATTTTGTCACCAGCCGAGTCCAAAACTCATTGATTCCCCATCTCAGCCCAGAAAGCAGGTAGAATAAGTTTTGTGGTGCCTTTCAGCTGCCAACCGGGGGAGTGTAAAAACTACCAACAGAACTTGTTTCTGGCACCTTCCCCGGTGGAGTTGTGCATGGGGTGTTTTTGGAACATTTTGTCACCAGCCGAGTCCAAAACTCGGCTGTTCCCCATCTCAGCCCAGAAAGCAGGTAGAACAAGTTTTGTGGTGCCTTTCTCTTGCCTACTGGGGTAGTGTAAAAACTACCAACAGAACTCGTTTCTGGCACCTTCCCGGTGGAGTTGTGCATGGGGTGTGTTTGGAACATTTTGTCACCAGCCGAGTCCAAAACTCAGCGATTCCCCATCTCAGCCCAGAAAGCAGGTAGAACAAGTTTTGTGGTGCTTTCAGCTGCCTACCGGGGGTAGTGTAGAAACTACCAACAGAACTCGTTTCTGGCACCTTCCCCGGTGGAGTTGTGCATGGGGTGTGTTTGGAACATTTTGTCACCAGCCGAGTCCAAAACTCAGCTGTTCCCCATCTCAGCCCAGAAAGCAGGTAGAACAAGTTTTGTGGTGCCTTTCAGCTGCCAACCGGGGTAGTTTAATCTACCAACAGAACTCGTTACTGGCACCTTCCCCGGAGGAGTTGTGCATGGGGTGTGTTTGGAACATTTTGTCACCAGCCGAGTCCAAATCTCATTGATTCCCCATCTCAGCCCAGAAAGCAGGTAGAACAAGTTTTGTGGTGCCTTTCTCTTGCCTACCGGGGTACTGTAAAAACTACAAACAGAACTCATTTCTGGCACCTTCCCCGGTGGAGTTGTGCATGGGGTGTGTTTGGAACATTTTGTCACCAGCCGAGTCCAAAACTCAGCTGTTCCCCATCTCAGCCCAGAAAGCAGGTAGAACAAGTTTTGTGGTGCCTTTCAGCTGCCAACCGGGGTAGTTTAAATCTACCAACAGAACTCGTTACTGGCACCTTCCCCGGAGGAGTTGTGCATGGGGGTGTGTTTGGAACATTTTGTCAGCAGCCGAGTCCAAATCTCATTGATTCCCCATCTCAGCCCAGAAAGCAGGTAGAACAAGTTTTGTGGTGCCTTTCTCTTGCCTACCGGGGTACTGTAAAAACTACAAACAGAACTCATTTCTGGCACCTTCCCCGGTGGAGTTGTGCATGGGGTGTGTTTGGAACATTTTGTCACCAGCCGAGTCCAAAATTCAGCCGTTCCCCGTCTCAGCCCAGAAAGCAGGTAGAACAAGTTTTGTGGTGCCTTTCAGCTGCCTACCGGGGGTAGTGTAAAAACTACCAACAGAACTCGTTTCTGGCACCTTCCCCGGTGGAGTTGTGCATGGGGTGTGTTTGGAACATTTTGTCAACAGCCGAGTCCAAAACTCAGCGATTCCCCATCTCAGCCCAGAAAGCAGGTAGAACAAGTTTTGTGGTGCCTTTCAGCTGCCTACCGGGGTAGTTTAAACCTACCAACAGAACGCGTTTCTGGCACCTTCCCCGGAGGAGTTGTGCATGGGGTGTGTTTGGAACATTTTGTCACCAGCCGAGTCCAAAACTCATTGATTCCCCATCTCAGCCCAGAAAGCAGGTAGAATAAGTTTTGTGGTGCCTTTCAGCTGCCAACCGGGGGAGTGTAAAAACTACCAACAGAACTTGTTTCTGGCACCTTCCCCGGTGGAGTTGTGCATGGGGTGTTTTTTGGAACATTTTGTCACCAGCCGAGTCCAAAACTCGGCTGTTCCCCATCTCAGCCCAGAAAGCAGGTAGAACAAGTTTTGTGGTGCCTTTCTCTTGCCTACTGGGGTAGTGTAGAAACTACCAACAGAACTCGTTTCTGGCACCTTCCCCGGTGGAGTTGTGCATGGGGTGTGTTTGGAACATTTTGTCACCAGCCGAGTCCAAAACTCAGCGATTCCCCATCTCAGCCCAGAAAGCAGGTAGAACAAGTTTTGTGGTGCCTTTCAGCTGCCTACCGGGGTAGTGTAGAAACTACCAACAGAACTCGTTTCTGGCACCTTCCCCGGTGGAGTTGTGCATGGGGTGTGTTTGGAACATTTTGTCACCAGCCGAGTCCAAAACTCAGCGATTCCCCATCTCAGCCCAGAAAGCAGGTAGAACAAGTTTTGTGGTGCCTTTCAGCTGCCAACCGGGGGTACTGTAAAAACTACCAACAGAACTCGATTTTGGCACCTTCCCCGGTGGAGTTGTGCATGGGGTGTGTTTGGAACATTCTGTCACCAGCCGAGTCCAAAATTCAGCTGTTCCCCATCTCTAGCCCAGGAAGCAGGTAGAACCGGTTTTGTGGTGCCTTTCAGCTGCCTACCGGGGGTACTGTAAAAACTACCAACAGAACTTGTTTCTGGCACCTTCCCCGGTGGAGTTGTGCATGGGGTGTGTTTGGAACATTCTGTCACCAGCAGAGTCCAAAATTCAGCCGTTCCCCATCTCAGCCCAGGAAGCAGATAGAACCGGTTTTGTGGTGCCTTTCAGCTGCCTACCGGGGGTAGTGTAAAAACTACCAACAGAACTCGTTTCTGGCACCTTCCCCGGTGGAGTTGTGCATGGCGTGTGTTTGGAACATTTTGTCAACAGCCGAGTCCCAAAATTCAGCTGTTCCCCATCTCAGCCCAGAAAGCAGGTAGAAAAACTTTTGTGGTGCCTTTCTCTTGCCTACCGGGGGTAGTGTAAAAACTACCAACAGAACTCGTTTCTGGCACCTTCCCCGGTGGAGCTGTGCATGGGGTGTGTTTGGAACATTTTGTCACCAGCCGAGTCCAAAACTCAGCTGTTCCCCATCTCAGCCCAGAAAGCAGGTAGAACAAGTTTTGTGGTGCCTTTCAGCTGCCTACCGGGGTAGTGTAAAAACTACCAACAGAACTCGTTTCTGGCACCTTCCCCGGTGGAGTTGTGCATGGGGTGTGTTTGGAACATTTTGTCACCAGCCGAGTCCAAAACTCATTGATTCCCCATCTCAGCCCAGAAAGCAGGTAGAACAAGTTTTGTGGTGCCTTTCAGCTGCCAACCGGGGTAGTTTAAATCTACCAACAGAACTCGTTACTGGCATCCTCGGTGGAGTTGTGCATGGGGTGTGTTTGGAACATTCTGTCACCAGCCGAGTCCAAAATTCAGCTGTTCCCCATCTCTAGCCCAGGAAGCAGGTAGAACCGGTTTTGTGGTGCCTTTCAGCTGCCTACCGGGGGTACTGTAAAAACTACCAACAGAACTCGTTTCTGGCACCTTCCCCGGTGGAGTTGTGCATTGGGTGTGTTTGGAACATTCTGTCACCAGCCGAGTCCAAAATTCAGCTGTTCCCCATCTCTAGCCCAGGAAGCAGATAGAACCGGTTTTGTGGTGCCTTTCAGCTGCCTACCGGGGTAGTGTAAAAACTACCAACAGAACTCGTTTCTGGCACCTTCCCCGGTGGAGTTGTGCATGGGGTGTGTTTGGAACATTTTGTCACCAGCCGAGTCCAAAATTCAGCTGTTCCCCATCTCAGCCCAGAAAGCAGGTAGAAAAACTTTTGTGGTGCCTTTCTCTTGCCAACCGGGGGAGTGTAAAAACTACCAACAGAACTCATTTCTGGCACCTTCCCCGGTGGAGTTGTGCATGGGGTGTGTTTGGAACATTTTGTCAGCAGCCGAGTCCAAAATTCAGCTGTTCCCCATCTCTAGCCCAGGAAGCAGATAGAACCGGTTTTGTGGTGCCTTACAGCTGCCTACCGGGGTACTGTAAAAACTACCAACAGAACTCGTTTCTGGCACCTTCCCCGGTGGAGTTGTGCATGGGGTGTGTTTGGAACATTCTGTCACCAGCCGAGTCCAAAATTCAGCTGTTCCCCATCTCTAGCCCAGGAAGCAGATAGAACCGGTTTTGTGGTGCCTTTCAGCTGCCTACCGGGGTAGTGTAAAAACTACCAACAGAACTCATTTCTGGCACCTTCCCCGGTGGAGTTGTGCATGGGGTGTGTTTGGAACATTCTGTCACCAGCAGAGTCCAAAATTCAGCCGTTCCCCATCTCAGCCCAGAAAGCAGGTAGAAAAACTTTTGTGGTGCCTTTCTCTTCTCTACCGGGGTACTGTAAAAACTACAAACAGAACTCGTTTCTGGCACCTTCCCCGGTGGAGGTGTGCATGGGGTGTGTTTGGAACATTCTGTCACCAGCCGAGTCCAAAACTCAGCGATTCCCCATCTCAGCCCAGAAAGCAGGTACAACAAGTTTTGTGGTGCCTTTCAGCTGCCTACCGGGGTAGTGTAAAAACTACCAACAGAACTCGTTTCTGGCACCTTCCCCGGTGGAGTTGTGCATGGGGTGTGTTTGGAACATTTTGTCTGCAGCCGAGTCCAAAACTCCTTGATTCCCCATCTCAGCCCAGAAAGCAGGTAGAACAAGTTTTGTGGTGCCTTTCAGCTGCCAACCGGGGTAGTTTAAATCTACCAACAGAACTCGTTACTGGCACCTTCCCCGGAGGAGTTGTGCATGGGGTGTGTTTGGAACATTTTGTCACCAGCCGAGTCCAAAACTCAGCGATTCCCCATCTCAGCCCAGAAAGCAGGTAGAACAAGTTTTGTGGTGCCTTTCTCTTGCCTACCGGGGTACTGTAAAAACTACAAAAAGAACTCATTTCTGGCACCTTCCCCGGTGGAGTTGTGCATGGGGTGTGTTTGGAACATTTTGTCACCAGCCGAGTCCAAAATTCAGCCGTTCCCCGTCTCAGCCCAGAAAGCAGGTAGAACAAGTTTTGTGGTGCCTTTCAGCTGCCTACCGGGGTAGTGTAGAAACTACCAACAGAACTCGTTTCTGGCACCTTCCCCGGTGGAGTTGTGCATGGGGTGTGTTTGGAACATTTTGTCACCAGCCGAGTCCAAAACTCAGCGATTCCCCATCTCAGCCCAGAAAGCAGGTAGAACAAGTTTTGTGGTGCCTTTCAGCTGCCTACCGGGGTACTGTAAAAACTACCAACAGAACTCGATTTTGGTACCTTCCTCGGTGGAGTTGTGCATGGGGTGTGTTTGGAACATTCTGTCACCAGCCGAGTCCAAAATTCAGCTGTTCCCCATCTCTAGCCCAGGAAGCAGATAGAACCGGTTTTGTGGTGCCTTTCAGCTGCCTACCGGGGTAGTGTAAAAACTACCAACAGAACTCGTTTCTGGCACCTTCCCCGGTGGAGTTGTGCATGGGGTGTGTTTGGAACATTCTGTCACCAGCCGAGTCCAAAATTCAGCTGTTCCCCATCTCTAGCCCAGGAAGCAGATAGAACCGGTTTTGTGGTGCCTTTCAGCTGCCTACCGGGGTAGTGTAAAAACTACCAACAGAACTCGTTTCTGGCACCTTCCCCGGTGGAGTTGTGCATGGGGTGTGTTTGGAACATTTTGTCAGCAGCCGAGTCCAAAATTCAGCCGTTCCCCATCTCAGCCCAGAAAGCAGGTAGAACAAGTTTTGTGGTGCCTTTCAGCTGCCTACCGGGGTACTGTAAAAACTACAAACAGAACTCGTTTCTGGCACCTTCCCCGGTGGAGGTGTGCATGGGGTGTGTTTGGAACATTCTGTCACCAGCCGAGTCCAAAATTCAGCTGTTCCCCATCTCTAGCCCAGGAAGCAGGTAGAACAAGTTTTGTGGTGCCTTTCAGCTGCCAACCGGGGTAGTGTAAAAACTACCAACAGAACTCGTTTCTGGCACCTTCCCCGGTGGAGTTGTGCATGGGGTGTGTTTGGAACATTTTGTCACCAGCCGAGTCCAAAACTCATTGATTCCCCATCTCAGCCCAGAAAGCAGGTAGAACAAGTTTTGTGGTGCCTTTCAGCTGCCAACCGGGGTAGTTTAAATCTACCAACAGAACTCGTTTCTGGCACCTTCCCCGGAGGAGTTGTGCATGGGGTGTGTTTGGAACATTTTGTCACCAGCCGAGTCCAAAACTCATTGATTCCCCATCTCAGCCCAGAAAGCAGGTAGAACAAGTTTTGTGGTGCCTTTCTCTTGCCTACCGCGGTACTGTAAAAACTACAAAAAGAACTCATTTCTGGCACCTTCCCCGGTGGAGTTGTGCATGGGGTGTGTTTGGAACATTTTGTCACCAGCCGAGTCCAAAATTCAGCCGTTCCCCATCTCAGCCCAGAAAGCAGGTAGAACAAGTTTTGTGGTGCCTTTCTCTTGCCTACCGGGGTAGTGTAGAAACTACCAACAGAACTCGTTTCTGGCACCTTCCCCGGTGGAGTTGTGCATGGGGTGTGTTTGGAACATTTTGTCAACAGCCGAGTCCAAAATTCAGCTGTTCCCCATCTCAGCCCAGAAAGCAGGTAGAACAAGTTTTGTGGTGCCTTTCAGCTGCCTACCGGGGTAGTGTAAAAACTACCAACAGAACTCGTTTCTGGCACCTTCCCCGGTGGAGTTGTGCATGGGGTGTGTTTGGAACATTTTGTCACCAGCCGAGTCCAAAACTCAGCGATTCCCCATCTCAGCCCAGAAAGCAGGTAGAACAAGTTTTGTGGTGCCTTTCAGCTGCCTACCGGGGTACTGTAAAAACTACCAACAGAACTCGATTTTGGCACCTTCCTCGGTGGAGTTGTGCATGGGGTGTGTTTGGAACATTCTGTCACCAGCCGAGTCCAAAATTCAGCTGTTCCCCATCTCTAGCCCAGGAAGCAGATAGAACCGGTTTTGTGGTGCCTTTCAGCTGCCTACCAGGGTAGTGTAAAAACTACAAACAGAACTTGTTTCTGGCACCTTCCCTGGTGGAGTTGTGCATGGGGTGTGTTTGGAACATTTTGTCACCAGCCGAGTCCAAAATTCAGCCGTTCCCCATCTCAGCCCAGAAAGCAGGTATGAACAAGTTTTGTGGTGCCTTTCAGCTGCCTACCGGGGTACTGTAAAAACTACCAACAGAACTCGTTTCTGGCACCTTCCCCGGTGGAGGTGTGCATGGGGTGTGTTTGGAACATTTTGTCACCAGCCGAGTCCAAAACTCAGCCGTTCCCCATCTCAGCCCAGAAAGCAGGTAGAACAAGTTTTGTGGTGCCTTTCTCTTGCCTACCGGGGTAGTGTAAAAACTACCAACAGAACTCGTTTCTGGCACCTTCCTCGGTGGAGTTGTGCATGGGGTGTGTTTGGAACATTCTGTCACCAGCCGAGTCCAAAATTCAGCTGTTCCCCATCTCTAGCCCAGGAAGCAGGTAGAACCGGTTTTGTGGTGCCTTTCAGCTGCCTACCGGGGTACTGTAAAAACTACCAACAGAACTCGTTTCTGGCACCTTCCCCGGTGGAGTTGTGCATTGGGTGTGTTTGGAACATTCTGTCACCAGCCGAGTCCAAAATTCAGCTGTTCCCCATCTCTAGCCCAGGAAGCAGATAGAACCGGTTTTGTGGTGCCTTTCAGCTGCCTACCGGGGTAGTGTAAAAACTACCAACAGAACTCGTTTCTGGCACCTTCCCCGGTGGAGTTGTGCATGGGGTGTGTTTGGAACATTTTGTCACCAGCCGAGTCCAAAATTCAGCTGTTCCCCATCTCAGCCCAGAAAGCAGGTAGAAAAACTTTTGTGGTGCCTTTCTCTTGCCTACTGGGGTACTGTAAAAACTACAAACAGAACTCATTTCTGGCACCTTCCCCGGTGGAGTTGTGCATGGGGTGTGTTTGGAACATTTTGTCACCAGCCGAGTCCAAAATTCAGCCGTTCCCCATCTCAGCCCAGAAAGCAGGTATGAACAAGTTTTGTGGTGCCTTTCTCTTCTCTACCGGGGTAGTGTAAAAACTACCAACAGAACTCGTTTCTGGCACCTTCCCCGGTGGAGGTGTGCATGGGGTGTGTTTGGAACATTTTGTTACCAGCCGAGTCCAAAATTCAGCTGTTCCCCATCTCTAGCCCAGGAAGCAGGTAGAACAAGTTTTGTGGTGCCTTTCAGCTGCCAACCGGGGTAGTGTAAAAACTACCAACAGAACTCATTTCTGGCACTTTCCCCGGTGGAGGTGTGCATGGGGTGTGTTTGGAACATTTTGTCAACAGCCGAGTCCAAAACTCAGCGATTCCCCATCTCAGCCCAGAAAGCAGGTAGAACAAGTTTTGTGGTGCCTTTCAGCTGCCTACCGGGGTAGTGTAAAAACTACCAACAGAACTCGTTTTTGGCACCTTCCTCGGTGGAGTTGTGCATGGGGTGTGTTTGGAACATTTTGTCAGCAGCCGAGTCCAAAATTCAGCTGTTCCCCATCTCTAGCCCAGGAAGCAGATAGAACCGGTTTTGTGGTGCCTTACAGCTGCCTACCGGGGTACTGTAAAAACTACCAACAGAACTCGTTTCTGGCACCTTCCCCGGTGGAGTTGTGCATGGGGTGTGTTTGGAACATTCTGTCACCAGCCGAGTCCAAAATTCAGCTGTTCCCCATCTCTAGCCCAGGAAGCAGATAGAACCGGTTTTGTGGTGCCTTTCAGCTGCCTACCGGGGTAGTGTAAAAACTACCAACAGAACTCATTTCTGGCACCTTCCCCGGTGGAGTTGTGCATGGGGTGTGTTTGGAACATTCTGTCACCAGCCGAGTCCAAAATTCAGCCGTTCCCCATCTCAGCCCAGAAAGCAGGTAGAAAAACTTTTGTGGTGCCTTTCTCTTCTCTACCGGGGTACTGTAAAAACTACCAACAGAACTCGTTTCTGGCACCTTCCCCGGTGGAGGTGTGCATGGGGTGTGTTTGGAACATTCTGTCACCAGCCGAGTCCAAAACTCAGCGATTCCCCATCTCAGCCCAGAAAGCAGGTACAACAAGTTTTGTGGTGCCTTTCAGCTGCCTACCGGGGTAGTGTAAAAACTACCAACAGAACTCGTTTCTGGCACCTTCCCCGGAGGAGTTGTGCATGGGGTGTGTTTGGAACATTTTGTCACCAGCCGAGTCCAAAACTCATTGATTCCCCATCTCAGCCCAGAAAGCAGGTAGAACAAGTTTTGTGGTGCCTTTCAGCTGCCAACCGGGGTAGTTTAAATCTACCAACAGAACTCGTTACTGGCACCTTCCCCGGAGGAGTTGTGCATGGGGTGTGTTTGGAACATTTTGTCACCAGCCGAGTCCAAAACTCAGCGATTCCCCATCTCAGCCCAGAAAGCAGGTAGAACAAGTTTTGTGGTGCCTTTCTCTTGCCTACCGGGGTACTGTAAAAACTACAAAAAGAACTCATTTCTGGCACCTTCCCCGGTGGAGTTGTGCATGGGGTGTGTTTGGAACATTTTGTCACCAGCCGAGTCCAAAATTCAGCCGTTCCCCGTCTCAGCCCAGAAAGCAGGTAGAACAAGTTTTGTGGTGCCTTTCAGCTGCCTACCGGGGTAGTGTAGAAACTACCAACAGA
Organism: Falco cherrug; assembly: GCF_023634085.1. NCBI lineage: Eukaryota > Metazoa > Chordata > Aves > Falconiformes > Falconidae > Falco > Falco cherrug. Next base: position 258,433 of record NW_026599330.1, read on the forward strand.
ACTCGTTTCTGGCACCTTCCCCGGTGGAGTTGTGCATGGGGTGTGTTTGGAACATTTTGTCACCAGCCGAGTCCAAAACTCAGCGATTCCCCATCTCAGCCCAGAAAGCAGGTAGAACAAGTTTTGTGGTGCCTTTCAGCTGCCTACCGGGGTACTGTAAAAACTACCAACAGAACTCGATTTTGGTACCTTCCTCGGTGGAGTTGTGCATGGGGTGTGTTTGGAACATTCTGTCACCAGCCGAGTCCAAAATTCAGCTGTTCCCCATCTCTAGCCCAGGAAGCAGATAGAACCGGTTTTGTGGTGCCTTTCAGCTGCCTACCGGGGTAGTGTAAAAACTACCAACAGAACTCGTTTCTGGCACCTTCCCCGGTGGAGTTGTGCATGGGGTGTGTTTGGAACATTCTGTCACCAGCCGAGTCCAAAATTCAGCTGTTCCCCATCTCTAGCCCAGGAAGCAGATAGAACCGGTTTTGTGGTGCCTTTCAGCTGCCTACCGGGGTAGTGTAAAAACTACCAACAGAACTCGTTTCTGGCACCTTCCCCGGTGGAGTTGTGCATGGGGTGTGTTTGGAACATTTTGTCAGCAGCCGAGTCCAAAATTCAGCCGTTCCCCATCTCAGCCCAGAAAGCAGGTAGAACAAGTTTTGTGGTGCCTTTCAGCTGCCTACCGGGGTACTGTAAAAACTACAAACAGAACTCGTTTCTGGCACCTTCCCCGGTGGAGGTGTGCATGGGGTGTGTTTGGAACATTCTGTCACCAGCCGAGTCCAAAATTCAGCTGTTCCCCATCTCTAGCCCAGGAAGCAGGTAGAACAAGTTTTGTGGTGCCTTTCAGCTGCCTACCGGGGTAGTGTAAAAACTACCAACAGAACTCGTTTCTGGCACCTTCCCCGGTGGAGTTGTGCATGGGGTGTGTTTGGAACATTTTGTCACCAGCCGAGTCCAAAACTCATTGATTCCCCATCTCAGCCCAGAAAGCAGGTAGAACAAGTTTTGTGGTGCCTTTCAGCTGCCAACCGGGGTAGTTTAAATCTACCAACAGAACTCGTTTCTGGCACCTTCCCCGGAGGAGTTGTGCATGGGGTGTGTTTGGAACATTTTGTCACCAGCCGAGTCCAAAACTCAGCGATTCCCCATCTCAGCCCAGAAAGCAGGTAGAACAAGTTTTGTGGTGCCTTTCAGCTGCCTACCGGGGTACTGTAAAAACTACCAACAGAACTCGATTTTGGCACCTTCCTCGGTGGAGTTGTGCATGGGGTGTGTTTGGAACATTCTGTCACCAGCCGAGTCCAAAATTCAGCTGTTCCCCATCTCTAGCCCAGGAAGCAGATAGAACCGGTTTTGTGGTGCCTTTCAGCTGCCTACCAGGGTAGTGTAAAAACTACCAACAGAACTCGTTTCTGGCACCTTCCCCGGTGGAGTTGTGCATGGGGTGTGTTTGGAACATTTTGTCACCAGCCGAGTCCAAAATTCAGCCGTTCCCCATCTCAGCCCAGAAAGCAGGTATGAACAAGTTTTGTGGTGCCTTTCAGCTGCCTACCGGGGTAGTGTAAAAACTACCAACAGAACTCGTTTCTGGCACCTTCCCCGGTGGAGGTGTGCATGGGGTGTGTTTGGAACATTTTGTCACCAGCCGAGTCCAAAACTCAGCCGTTCCCCATCTCAGCCCAGAAAGCAGGTAGAACAAGTTTTGTGGTGCCTTTCTCTTGCCTACCGGGGTAGTGTAAAAACTACCAACAGAACTCGTTTCTGGCACCTTCCTCGGTGGAGTTGTGCATGGGGTGTGTTTGGAACATTTTGTCACCAGCCGAGTCCAAAATTCAGCTGTTCCCCATCTCTAGCCCAGGAAGCAGGTAGAACCGGTTTTGTGGTGCCTTTCAGCTGCCTACCGGGGTACTGTAAAAACTACCAACAGAACTCGTTTCTGGCACCTTCCCCGGTGGAGTTGTGCATTGGGTGTGTTTGGAACATTCTGTCACCAGCCGAGTCCAAAATTCAGCTGTTCCCCATCTCTAGCCCAGGAAGCAGATAGAACCGGTTTTGTGGTGCCTTTCAGCTGCCTACCGGGGTAGTGTAAAAACTACCAACAGAACTCGTTTCTGGCACCTTCCCCGGTGGAGTTGTGCATGGGGTGTGTTTGGAACATTTTGTCACCAGCCGAGTCCAAAATTCAGCCGTTCCCCATCTCAGCCCAGAAAGCAGGTATGAACAAGTTTTGTGGTGCCTTTCTCTTGCCTACTGGGGTAGTGTAAAAACTACCAACAGAACTCGTTTCTGGCACCTTCCCCGGTGGAGGTGTGCATGGGGTGTGTTTGGAACATTTTGTTACCAGCCGAGTCCAAAATTCAGCTGTTCCCCATCTCTAGCCCAGGAAGCAGGTAGAACAAGTTTTGTGGTGCCTTTCAGCTGCCAACCGGGGTAGTGTAAAAACTACCAACAGAACTCGTTTCTGGCACCTTCCTCGGTGGAGTTGTGCATGGGGTGTGTTTGGAACATTCTGTCACCAGCCGAGTCCAAAATTCAGCTGTTCCCCATCTCAGCCCAGAAAGCAGGTAGAACAAGTTTTGTGGTGCCTTTCAGCTGCCTACCGGGGTAGTGTAAAAACTACCAACAGAACTCGTTTCTGGCACCTTCCCCGGTGGAGTTGTGCATGGGGTGTGTTTGGAACATTTTGTCACCAGCCGAGTCCAAAACTCAGCTGTTCCCCATCTCAGCCCAGGAAGCAGATAGAACCGGTTTTGTGGTGCCTTTCAGCTGCCTACCGGGGTAGTGTAAAAACTACCAACAGAACTTGTTTCTGGCACCTTCCCCGGTGGAGCTGTGCATGGGGTGTGTTTGGAACATTTTGTCACCAGCCGAGTCCAAAACTCAGCGATTCCCCATCTCAGCCCAGAAAGCAGGTAGAACAAGTTTTGTGGTGCCTTTCAGCTGCCAACCGGGGTAGTGTAAAAACTACCAACAGAACTCGTTTCTGGCACTTTCCCCGGTGGAGGTGTGCATGGGGTGTGTTTGGAACATTTTGTCACCAGCCGAGTCCAAAACTCAGCGATTCCCCATCTCAGCCCAGAAAGCAGGTAGAACCGGTTTTGTGGTGCCTTTCAGCTGCCAACCGGGGTAGTGTAAAAACTACCAACAGAACTTGTTTCTGGCACCTTCCCCGGTGGAGTTGTGCATGGGGTGTGTTTGGAACATTCTGTCACCAGCAGAGTCCAAAATTCAGCCGTTCCCCATCTCAGCCCAGGAAGCAGATAGAACCGGTTTTGTGGTGCCTTTCAGCTGCCTACCGGGGTAGTGTAAAAACTACCAACAGAACTCATTTCTGGCACCTTCCCCGGTGGAGTTGTGCATGGGGTGTGTTTGGAACATTTTGTCAACAGCCGAGGCCAAAATTCAGCCGTTCCCCATCTCAGCCCAGAAAGCAGGTAGAACAAGTTTTGTGGTGCCTTTCAGCTGCCAACCGGGGTAGTGTAAAAACTACCAACAGAACTCGTTTCTGGCACCTTCCCCGGTGGAGTTGTGCATGGGGTGTGTTTGGAACATTTTGTCACCAGCCGAGTCCAAAATTCAGCTGTTCCCCATCTCAGCCCAGAAAGCAGGTAGAAAAACTTTTGTGGTGCCTTTCTCTTGCCTACCGGGGTACTGTAAAAACTACAAACAGAACTCATTTCTGGCACCTTCCCCGGTGGAGTTGTGCATGGGGTGTGTTTGGAACATTTTGTCACCAGCCGAGTCCAAAATTCAGCCGTTCCCCATCTCAGCCCAGAAAGCAGGTATGAACAAGTTTTGTGGTGCCTTTCTCTTGCCTACTGGGGTAGTGTAAAAACTACCAACAGAACTCGTTTCTGGCACCTTCCCCGGTGGAGGTGTGCATGGGGTGTGTTTGGAACATTTTGTTACCAGCCGAGTCCAAAATTCAGCTGTTCCCCATCTCTAGCCCAGGAAGCAGGTAGAACAAGTTTTGTGGTGCCTTTCAGCTGCCAACCGGGGTAGTGTAAAAACTACCAACAGAACTCGTTTCTGGCACCTTCCCCGGTGGAGCTGTGCATGGGGTGTGTTTGGAACATTCTGTCACCAGCCGAGTCCAAAATTCAGCTGTTCCCCATCTCAGCCCAGAAAGCAGGTAGAACAAGTTTTGTGGTGCCTTTCAGCTGCCTACCGGGGTAGTGTAAAAACTACCAACAGAACTCGTTTCTGGCACCTTCCCCGGTGGAGTTGTGCATGGGGTGTGTTTGGAACATTTTGTCACCAGCCGAGTCCAAAACTCAGCTGTTCCCCATCTCAGCCCAGGAAGCAGATAGAACCGGTTTTGTGGTGCCTTTCAGCTGCCTACCGGGGTAGTGTAAAAACTACCAACAGAACTTGTTTCTGGCACCTTCCCCGGTGGAGTTGTGCATGGGGTGTGTTTGGAACATTTTGTCAGCAGCCGAGTCCAAAATTCAGCTGTTCCCCATCTCAGCCCAGAAAGCAGGTAGAAAAACTTTTGTGGTGCCTTTCTCTTGCCTACCTGGGTACTGTAAAAACTACCAACAGAACTCATTTCTGGCACCTTCCCCGGTGGAGTTGTGCATGGGGTGTGTTTGGAACATTTTGTCACCAGCCGAGTCCAAAATTCAGCCGTTCCCCATCTCAGCCCAGAAAGCAGGTATGAACAAGTTTTGTGGTGCCTTTCAGCTGCCTACCGGGGTAGTGTAAAAACTACCAACAGAACTCGTTTCTGGCACTTTCCCCGGTGGAGGTGTGCATGGGGTGTGTTTGGAACATTTTGTCACCAGCCGAGTCCAAAACTCAGCCGTTCCCCATCTCAGCCCAGAAAGCAGGTATGAACAAGTTTTGTGGTGCCTTTCTCTTGCCTACCGGGGTAGTGTAAAAACTACCAACAGAACTCGTTTCTGGCACCTTCCCCGGTGGAGTTGTGCATGGGGTGTGTTTGGAACATTCTGTCACCAGCCGAGTCCAAAATTCAGCTGTTACCCATCTCTAGCCCAGGAAGCAGATAGAACAAGTTTTGTGGTGCCTTTCAGCTGCCTACCGGGGGTAGTGTAAAAACTACCAACAGAACTCGTTTCTGGCACCTTCCCCGGTGGAGGTGTGCATGGGGTGTGTTTGGAACATTTTGTCACCAGCCGAGTCCAAAATTCAGCCGTTCCCCATCTCAGCCCAGAAAGCAGGTAGAACAAGTTTTGTGGTGCCTTTCAGCTGCCTACCGGGGGTAGTGTAAAAACTACCAACAGAACTCGTTTCTGGCACCTTCCCCGGTGGAGTTGTGCATGGGGTGTGTTTGGAACATTTTGTCACCAGCCGAGTCCAAAACTCAGCGATTCCCCATCTCAGCCCAGAAAGCAGGTAGAACAAGTTTTGTGGTGCCTTTCAGCTGCCAACCGGGGTAGTGTAAAAACTACCAACAGAACTCGTTTCTGGCACTTTCCCCGGTGGAGGTGTGCATGGGGTGTGTTTGGAACATTTTGTCACCAGCCGAGTCCAAAACTCAGCGATTCCCCATCTCAGCCCAGAAAGCAGGTAGAACCGGTTTTGTGGTGCCTTTCAGCTGCCTACCGGGGTAGTGTAAAAACTACCAACAGAACTTGTTTCTGGCACCTTCCCCGGTGGAGTTGTGCATGGGGTGTGTTTGGAACATTCTGTCAACAGCCGAGGCCAAAATTCAGCCGTTCCCCATCTCAGCCCAGAAAGCAGATATGAACAAGTTTTGTGGTGCCTTTCAGCTGCCAACCGGGGTAGTGTAAAAACTACCAACAGAACTCGTTTCTGGCACCTTCCCCGGTGGCGTTGTGCATGGGGTGTGTTTGGAACATTCTGTCACCAGCCGAGTCCAAAATTCAGCGATTCCCCATCTCAGCCCAGAAAGCAGGTAGAACAAGTTTTGTGGTGCCTTTCAGCTGCCTACCGGGGTACTGTAAAAACTACCAACAGAACTCGTTTCTGGCACCTTCCCCGGTGGAGCTGTGCATGGGGTGTGTTTGGAACATTTTGTCACCAGCCGAGTCCAAAATTCAGCGCTTCCCCATCTCAGCCCAGAAAGCAGGGTAGAACAAGTTTTGTGGTGCCTTTCAGCTGCCAACCGGGGTAGTGTAAAAACTACCAACAGAACTCGTTTCTGGCACTTTCCCCGGTGGAGGTGTGCATGGGGTGTGTTTGGAACATTTTGTCACCAGCCGAGTCCAAAACTCAGCCGTTCCCCATCTCAGCCCAGAAAGCAGGTAGAACCGGTTTTGTGGTGCCTTTCAGCTGCCAACCGGGGTAGTGTAAAAACTACCAACAGAACTCGTTTCTGGCACCTTCCCCGGTGTAGTTGTGCATGGGGTGTGTTTGGAACATTCTGTCACCAGCAGAGTCCAAAATTCAGCTGTTCCCCATCTCAGCCCAGGAAGCAGATAGAACCGGTTTTGTGGTGCCTTTCAGCTGCCTACCGGGGGTAGTGTAAAAACTACCAACAGAACTCGTTTCTGGCACCTTCCTCGGTGGAGTTGTGCATGGGGTGTGTTTGGAACATTCTGTCACCAGCCGAGTCCAAAATTCAGCTGTTCCCCATCTCTAGCCCAGGAAGCAGGTAGAACCGGTTTTGTGGTGCCTTTCAGCTGCCAACCGGGGTAGTGTAAAAACTACCAACAGAACTCGTTTCTGGCACCTTCCCCGGTGGAGGTGTGCATGGGGTGTGTTTGGAACATTTTGTCACCAGCCGAGTCCAAAATTCAGCCGTTCCCCATCTCAGCCCAGAAAGCAGGTAGAACAAGTTTTGTGGTGCCTTTCAGCTGCCTACCGGGGTAGTGTAAAAACTACCAACAGAACTCGTTTCTGGCACCTTCCCCGGTGGAGCTGTGCATGGGGTGTGTTTGGAACATTTTGTCACCAGCCGAGTCCAAAACTCAGCCGTTCCCCATCTCAGCCCAGAAAGCAGGTAGAACAAGTTTTGTGGTGCCTTTCAGCTGCCAACCGGGGTAGTGTAAAAACTACCAACAGAACTCGTTTCTGGCACTTTCCCCGGTGGAGGTGTGCATGGGGTGTGTTTGGAACATTTTGTCACCAGCCGAGTCCAAAACTCAGCCCTTCCCCATCTCAGCCCAGAAAGCAGGTAGAACCGGTTTTGTGGTGCCTTTCAGCTGCCAACCGGGGTAGTGTAAAAACTACCAACAGAACTTGTTTCTGGCACCTTCCCCGGTGTAGTTGTGCATGGGGTGTGTTTGGAACATTCTGTCACCAGCCGAGTCCAAAACTCAGCCGTTCCCCATCTCAGCCCAGAAAGCAGGTAGAACAAGTTTTGTGGTGCCTTTCAGCTGCCAACCGGGGGTAGTGTAAAAAACTACCAACAGAACTCGTTTCTGGCACTTTCCCCGGTGGAGGTGTGCATGGGGTGTGTTTGGAACATTTTGTCACCAGCCGAGTCCAAAACTCAGCCCTTCCCCATCTCAGCCCAGAAAGCAGGTAGAACCGGTTTTGTGGTGCCTTTCAGCTGCCAACCGGGGGTAGTGTAAAAACTACCAACAGAACTTGTTTCTGGCACCTTCCCCGGTGGAGTTGTGCATGGGGTGTGTTTGGAACATTCTGTCACCAGCCGAGTCCAAAATTCAGCCGTTCCCCATCTCAGCCCAGGAAGCAGATAGAACCGGTTTTGTGGTGCCTTTCAGCTGCCTACCGGGGTAGTGTAAAAACTACCAACAGAACTCATTTCTGGCACCTTCCCCGGTGGAGTTGTGCATGGGGTGTGTTTGGAACATTTTGTCACCAGTCGAGTCCAAAATTCAGCCGTTCCCCATCTCAGCCCAGAAAGCAGGTAGAACAAGTTTTGTGGTGCCTTTCAGCTGCCAACCGGGGTAGTGTAAAAACTACCAACAGAACTCGTTTCTGGCACCTTCCTCGGTGGAGTTGTGCATGGGGTGTGTTTGGAACATTCTGTCACCAGCCGAGTCCAAAATTCAGCCGTTCCCCATCTCAGCCCAGAAAGCAGGTATGAACAAGTTTTGTGGTGCCTTTCTCTTGCCTACCGGGGTAGTGTAAAAACTACCAACAGAACTCGTTTCTGGCACCTTCCCCGGTGGAGGTGTGCATGGGGTGTGTTTGGAACATTTTGTCACCAGCCGAGTCCAAAATTCAGCTGTTCCCCATCTCTAGCCCAGGAAGCAGGTAGAACAAGTTTTGTGGTGCCTTTCAGCTGCCAACCGGGGTAGTGTAAAAACTACCAACAGAACTCGTTTCTGGCACCTTCCCCGGTGGAGTTGTGCATGGGGTGTTTTTGGAACATTCTGTCACCAGCCGAGTCCAAAATTCAGCGATTCCCCATCTCAGCCCAGAAAGCAGGTAGAACAAGTTTTGTGGTGCCTTTCTCTTGCCTACCGGGGTACTGTAAAAACTACCAACAGAACTCGTTTCTGGCACCTTCCCCGGTGGAGTTGTGCATGGGGTGTGTTTGGAACATTTTGTCACCAGCCGAGTCCAAAACTCATTGATTCCCCATCTCAGCCCAGAAAGCAGGTAGAACAAGTTTTGTGGTGCCTTTCAGCTGCCTACCGGGGTAGTTTAAATCTACCAACAGAACTCGTTACTGGCACCTTCCCCGGAGGAGTTGTGCATGGGGTGTGTTTGGAACATTTTGTCACCAGCCGAGTCCAAAAATCATTGATTCCCCATCTCAGCCCAGAAAGCAGGTAGAACAAGTTTTGTGGTGCCTTTCTCTTCCCTACCGGGGTACTGTAAAAACTACAAAAAGAACTCATTTCTGGCACCTTCCCCGGTGGAGTTGTGCATGGGGTGTGTTTGGAACATTTTGTCACCAGCCGAGTCCAAAATTCAGCCGTTCCCCATCTCAGCCCAGAAAGCAGGTAGAACACGTTTTGTGGTGCCTTTCAGCTGCCAACCGGGGTAGTGTAAAAACTACCAACAGAACTCGTTTCTGGCACCTTCCTCGGTGGAGTTGTGCATGGGGTGTGTTTGGAACATTCTGTCACAGCCGAGTCCAAAATTCAGCTGTTCCCCATCTCTAGCCCAGGAAGCAGGTAGAACCGGTTTTGTGGTGCCTTTCAGCTGCCAACCGGGGTAGTGTAAAAACTACCAACAGAACTCGTTTCTGGCACCTTCCCCGGTGGAGGTGTGCATGGGGTGTGTTTGGAACATTTTGTCACCAGCCGAGTCCAAAATTCAGCCGTTCCCCATCTCAGCCCAGAAAGCAGGTAGAACAAGTTTTGTGGTGCCTTTCAGCTGCCTACCGGGGTAGTGTAAAAACTACCAACAGAACTCGTTTCTGGCACCTTCCCCGGTGGAGCTGTGCATGGGGTGTGTTTGGAACATTTTGTCACCAGCCGAGTCCAAAATTCAGCCGTTCCCCATCTCAGCCCAGAAAGCAGGTATGAACAAGTTTTGTGGTGCCTTTCAGCTGCCTACCGGGGTAGTGTAAAAACTACCAACAGAACTCGTTTCTGGCACTTTCCCCGGTGGAGGTGTGCATGGGGTGTGTTTGGAACATTTTGTCACCAGCCGAGTCCAAAACTCAGCCCTTCCCCATCTCAGCCCAGAAAGCAGGTAGAACCGGTTTTGTGGTGCCTTTCAGCTGCCAACCGGGGTAGTGTAAAAACTACCAACAGAACTTGTTTCTGGCACCTTCCCCGGTGGAGTTGTGCATGGGGTGTGTTTGGAACATTCTGTCACCAGCAGAGTCCAAAATTCAGCCGTTCCCCATCTCAGCCCAGGAAGCAGATAGAACCGGTTTTGTGGTGCCTTTCAGCTGCCTACCGGGGGTAGTGTAAAAACTACCAACAGAACTCGTTTCTGGCACCTTCCCCGGTGGAGTTGTGCATGGGGTGTGTTTGGAACATTTTGTCACCAGCCGAGTCCAAAATTCAGCCGTTCCCCATCTCAGCCCAGAAAGCAGGTATGAACAAGTTTTGTGGTGCCTTTCTCTTGCCTACCGGGGTAGTGTAAAAACTACCAACAGAACTCGTTTCTGGCACCTTCCCCGGTGGAGTTGTGCATGGGGTGTGTTTGGAACATTCTGTCACCAGCCGAGTCCAAAATTCAGCCGTTCCCCATCTCAGCCCAGAAAGCAGGTATGAACAAGTTTTGTGGTGCCTTTCTCTTGCCTACCGGGGTAGTGTAAAAACTACCAACAGAACTCGTTTCTGGCACCTTCCCCGGTGGAGGTGTGCATGGGGTGTGTTTGGAACATTTTGTCACCAGCCGAGTCCAAAATTCAGCTGTTCCCCATCTCTAGCCCAGGAAGCAGGTAGAACAAGTTTTGTGGTGCCTTTCAGCTGCCAACCGGGGTAGTGTAAAAACTACCAACAGAACTCGTTTCTGGCACCTTCCCCGGTGGAGTTGTGCATGGGGTGTGTTTGGAACATTTTGTCAGCAGCCGAGTCCAAAATTCAGCTGTTCCCCATCTCAGCCCAGAAAGCAGGTAGAACAAGTTTTGTGGTGCCTTTCTCTTGCCTACCGGGGTAGTGTAAAAACTACCAACAGAACTCGTTTCTGGCACCTTTGCCGGTGGAGTTGTGCATGGGGTGTGTTTGGAACATTTTGTCACCAGCCGAGTCCAAAATTCAGCCGTTCCCCATCTCAGCCCAGAAAGCAGGTAGAACAAGTTTTGTGGTGCCTTTCAGCTGCCTACCGGGGTAGTGTAGAAACTACCAACAGAACTCGTTTCTGGCACCTTCCCCGGTGGAGGTGTGCATGGGGTGTGTTTGGAACATTTTGTCAACAGCCGAGTCCAAAACTCATTGATTCCCCATCTCAGCCCAGAAAGCAGGTAGAACAAGTTTTGTGGTGCCTTTCAGCTGCCTACCGGGGTAGTGTAGAAACTACCAACAGAACTCCTTTCTGGCACCTTCCCCGGTGGAGGTGTGCATGGGGTGTGTTTGGAAACATTTTGTCACCAGCCGAGTCCAAAACTCAGCGATTCCCCATCTCAGCCCAGAAAGCAGGTAGAACAAGTTTTGTGGTGCCTTTCAGCTGCCAACCGGGGTACTGTAAAAACTACCAACAGAACTCGATTTTGGCACCTTCCTCGGTGGAGTTGTGCATGGGGTGTGTTTGGAACATTCTGTCACCAGCCGAGTCCAAAATTCAGCTGTTCCCCATCTCTAGCCCAGGGAAGCAGGTAGTAACCGGTTTTGTGGTGCCTTTCAGCTGCCTACCGGGGTAGTGTAAAAACTACCAACAGAACTTGTTTCTGGCACCTTCCGCCGTGGAGTTGTGCATGGGGTGTGTTTGGAACATTTTGTCAGCAGCCGAGTCCAAAATTCAGCTGTTCCCCATCTCAGCCCAGAAAGCAGGTAGAAAAACTTTTGTGGTGCCTTTCCTCTTGGCCTACCGGGGTACTGTAAAAACTACAAACAGAACTCATTTCTGGCACCTTCCCCGGTGGAGTTGTGCATGGGGTGTGTTTGGAACATTTTGTCACCAGCCGAGTCCAAAATTCAGCCGTTCCCCATCTCAGCCCAGGAAGCAGATAGAACCGGTTTTGTGGTGCCTTTCAGCTGCCTACCGGGGGTAGTGTAAAAACTACCAACAGAACTCATTTCTGGCACCTTCCCCGGTGGGAGGTGTGCATGGGGTGTGTTTGGAACATTCTGTCACCAGCCGAGTCCAAAATTCAGCCGTTCCCCATCTCAGCCCAGAAAGCAGGTAGAACAACTTTTGTGGTGCCTTTCTCTTGCCTACCGGGGTAGTGTAAAAACTACCAACAGAACTCGTTTCTGGCACCTTCCTCGGTGGAGTTGTGCATGGGGTGTGTTTGGAACATTCTGTCACCAGCCGAGTCCAAAATTCAGCTGTTCCCCATCTCTAGCCCAGGAAGCAGGTAGAACCGGTTTTGTGGTGCCTTTCAGCTGCCTACCGGGGTAGTGTAAAAACTACCAACAGAACTCGTTTCTGGCACCTTCCCCGGTGGAGTTGTGCATGGGGTGTGTTTGGAACATTCTGTCACCAGCAGAGTCCAAAATTCAGCCGTTCCCCATCTCAGCCCAGGAAGCAGATAGAACCGGTTTTGTGGTGCCTTTCAGCTGCCTACCGGGGGTAGTGTAAAAACTACCAACAGAACTCGTTTTCTGGCACCTTCCCCGGCGGAGTTGTGCATGGGGTGTGTTTGGAACATTTTGTCACCAGCCGAGTCCAAAATTCAGCCGTTCCCCATCTCTAGCCCAGGAAGCAGATAGAACAGGTTTAGTGGTGCCTTTCAGCTGCCTACCGGTGGTAGTGTAAAAACTACCAACAGAACTTGTTTCTGGCACCTTCCCCGGTGGAGTTGTGCATGGGGTGTGTTTGGAACATTTTGTCACCAGCCGAGTCCAAAATTCAGCCGTTCCCCATCTCAGCCCAGAAAGCAGGTATGAACAAGTTTTGTGGTGCCTTTCAGCTGCCTATCGGGGTAGTGTAAAAACTACCAACAGAACTCGTTTCTGGCACCTTCCTCGGTGGAGTTGTGCATGGGGTGTGTTTGGAACATTCTGTCACCAGGCGAGTCCAAAATTCAGCTGTTCCCCATCTCT